>NC_090265.1:1547873561-1548173561 GCF_040414725.1 Anabrus simplex
TATCTGACTGTGGGGGGGGGGGCGTAAATAAATCATACATCATTTTATTTCGGTACTGTGGAGGGTCTGCGAGACAGCCCTGAGTAGTGTCTCTTAGTATGAAGCCTATGGATTCGATTCTCAACATTCCAAATATTTTATTGTCAGAGGGTTGAAGCAGGTTTATTCAGCCACGAGAAATCAACTGTGACGCTGCCTCTTATGTAACACAGAAAACTCCTTTATGACAGCTAAACAATATGACTACACTGATTGATAACGCGATATTGCAGGCCACCACGGTAAGGTTGTAATTAAGTTACAGTAAGTAAATTTACTACCAGCAGTTTAACAAAATCGTTATTGTTATGCCAAGGCTTTCGCTAGCTTTACTGAAAGTGTATTCATAGGTTATATAAATACTACCTCTACAAAAATGCTGTATCGGGGGTACCTATCCCTACCCTAGGCCAAACTTTCCACACAACCTGATATGCCTAGGAACTTCGAGAGTATAGCAAAGAAGAACAATAACTAGGAATTTAAAATACAAGAGCAAAGGACTGATGATCAGTGTGTCCATTGCTCGTAAAATGAATCACCAACAACTTAGATTCAGAGAACGTATATTCTTATATTTGAAAAAACAAGTCAAACAGAAATGCCTGTGTAGTTTAGATAAACTTACTGGTACACTAAGTTACACGTCGTAAAAAGCAAGATATCAAATTATAAACAATATCCTCTCGATTGACTAAAAAGTTTCGATCTATCGGCTGATAATGTGTCCCGAACGGTTATCCGAGAGTATCAAAGAGAATTTAAAAACAATACAAAATTCAGATATTACAATCCTTCTAGAGTAAAATAGTTTCTTCAAACAGTTTCTCTTACTACCAAAGGCCCAATATAACTCAGCTATATATACAATGGAAATCAATACTCAGAAAGTTATGTTCCAAGTTGAGATAAAAAAAAGATTGATTCCTCCGAGACTCGAATCCAAGACCTCTCGAGACGATAACTCAGAGTAACCACACGATCAGCTCAGAATAACTTCTACAGTGACGATGCAGAATCAACTATCATCTTTATGCATTTCTTCGCATGGGGCGATCTGATTTTTCAACGATCTGTCCGTTGTAAATTCGAATGATTGTTAAAGACAGCAAGAGAGCAGGGTTGTCTGGTTATTATATACTTCTTATACAATTCATTCGACTGATCTAAAATTCCAGCATAACTTGACACAGTATCTGATAAAGTACTGCAGTATATTCAGAGGGAACAGCCTCATGAACGTGTATATGCGTCATTATAAGCTCGGACATCAAAAGAGATGATTCATTATTACATTAGTCTTGTATTTCAAACAGTTAAGTATTTCCGAAACTTGTAAATTGTCCACTTATTCGTAGGCAGTAAGAAACTCTATGGATAATAGCAAACTTTCAAATAGCCTAATGTGAATGTACAATTCACGATTTGAAACCTGCTGAAATGGGATTTCCGTAGACAACGTGTATAAACTACAATATTTACGCGTCTCAAGGTGAGGCCTAAAATAGGTTCTGTAAATCATTTCGTTATAACAGTGCATTAAGAATGTATTAATTTAAAATAATTCACCGTTCTTCTATACAACTTACTAATATTATAGCTTTTAGAAGTCTAAACTGGTGGAGAAATAGAGGATGTTCGAACCCTTCTTGTTGTGCCGGTAATATATTTTTATAAAGAAGACAGCTTGCATCACGATTTAAGGCTACATCGAGCTGACAGTTCTCTTACGGTCATCACTGCTACGTGCTCTGAGCTGGGATCATGATTACTGTGCTCGTTTGTCTCTCAATGACGTGAACAGAGAGCTCCCAAGAGGTACCGAATTCGAATATTAGTGGAGAGTAAAACAATGCTCTGCAATTTTTCATTAAATAAACTACATAACTTTGCAAAGTATTACGAACACTGCTGAGCTGAAAAAGAGTTCAACACTCATATATTCGGTATATCACGACGTGTGGGTGTCTTACCTACAGGCTAAACATTTGATTTCATCTTTGCATGGGAATTTTAAAAGGCGACAAAACCCTATGTTCAGTACTTTCTTTCTTTGAAACATGCCAATAAGGTAACATATATCTGAACAAAATAAGTCTATTTTTAGGGCAAATATATTGGCAAGTTTAATCGTTTATTAACAAACGAAGAATCATACAACGATGGAACTATTTAAGTTTACCTGTCTGATGAGGTATACCGAATATAAGAGCAAATTTCCGTTGGACAAGGTCTCACACATTTCTAACATTATTAATTTAACAAATTATGAATGAAAAATTAACGATGAGTTACGATAAAGTATTCCAAGTTTAAAAAGGTATTTAGGGTCTTATTTTTCAGTTTAACACAGTTTCTTTCAGCACAGACTCAATATCAAGAAATAACATAAATTCTTACGTCATACATTTATGGCATTACCATATTTAGCATGGTTTAACTAATAATGTACCGTATATTTTACTAATACTAAAGATACAGCAAAGCCTCAATGATGGCCTCCTTGTTGCACACATTAGAAACGAGGTGCACATTAAGTACGAGTTAAACAACAAAAACTAGATCGGTGCAGAGAAATCAAATGTTTAATTTGCCATTATTCCCGAGCACTTAAAGGAGAAAAATTGGTTAGTCCTAGATCCCGACCCAAACCCAGATAATGGACTTTTTAAGACGGGTATTACTTCAATATTCTCTCTCGATATTTCTACTTGTCAGTTTACAGTTCTAGATTTCGTTAAATAAAGTGCGAGCAAATGACTATGATATAATCAGTTAACGAAAACGAACATCGGAGAGCTTGATTCCGATAACCTAAGCCAAATGAATGGAATGAAGCAAATCGATGTCGTTCGACCTCTCGCGCGAATGACTTCAACCTTAGTAGTACTGTATAACGATTAGCGCTATTAGCTGCTGTCCTCGAAGGCAACTCAACTCCATTGGGGGTGTTAAGAGCTGCACCACCTCTGGACTTTTTTATTATTACTTCAAGAAGTGCGCGAAAATTTCCACAGGCGTATATTATACCCGCTGGGCAGTGGGAAGTTCTAAAAGAAACTGACGGAGGCCACGCATATTCGTTTCTTTTTCTTCCTGGCCTTTTCCCAATCAGGATAATGCTCGAAGAAATCTTCAGCTTCTTATGGACAATATTACCTAATTAATGAAACGCTGTTATTAAGTTCCCGAGATATACAATAGTAGGATTCTTTTACTCATAGTGACTTATGGAAAGTCTTAACTGTAAACATTGCATACGTAGGAATTTCAGTCAAAATCGGTCTCATTCTTTCATACGAAGTACCTACATCGTTTCCTTGGGATAACATAATACTGACCGAGCGAGGTGGCCACGCGGTTAGCGCCGCGCAGCTGTGAGCTTACATTCGGGAGACAGTGGGTTCGAACTCCACTGTAGGCAGCCCTGAAGATGGTTTTCCATGGGTTTCACACCAGGCAAATGCTGGGGCTGTACCTTAATTAAGGCCACGACCGATTCTTTCCCACTCCTCGCCCTTTCCTGTCCCATTGTTACCGCAAGACCTATCTATGTCCGTGCGACGTAAAGCAAAATAGTAAAAAATAACATTAAAACGACCGAAAAACATATAATGAACTGCCGAAAATGCAGTTGTCTAGTTGGCCTAGTATATATACATAATAGACAACATCCTGTTAACAACAATGACGGAAGCAAGCACCTACTTTTAAGAACAGAAGTGTTTTAAATCGTATTTCAAACACCCAATAAGAACGGAACGTTATTATAGTCAGACAGAAGAATATACAGCATGCTAATATTCACAATGGATGCAGAGGCTTTACTGTATCATAATAATCATGAAGCATATAGTATAAGTACTGAATCTTACATTAACTATTGTAAATGTGTTATACACGTGTGTAGGAAACTGAAGTCACAGTAAGTTATGTACATTGAAGAGAGAAAGAGAGAAGGGGAGACATTATGCCAAATTATTAGACTATGAAACTACAGGGTTCAGTTCAAAGAGCTCTTGCTACCTATACCTTATATAAGTTATACACCGCTCCAGAATTCCGACCTCCTGGCATCCGGTCCTCTCGAACAGCTGACAAGGGAACAAAAGAGCAAGAGTCAGGGCATGTTGCCATGTCAATAGAAGAAAAGAAAGGCATACCGACAGCACAACAAGATAGGAAACACCAAAACCCTTCTGTCGGCAACATATTGAAAAATAATTCCTCGTAAGATTAGCGTGTTGAAGGATATAACCTTTTCCAAAACAAATCCCATAAACACACAGATCTAATAAGAGCATGAAGTTAGTCAGCCAACTTGTCTTAAATAATATTGGTTCTTTTAATATTCTGTATTATGATAGGGGATTACAACAATCAGAATATTGAAAATGCAGATATTCCTTCAACCAGGCCCCAAGTAATGACAGCATATTCACCAAGAAATATTTAAATAACTGAGTTTTACAACTGTGTTTGTTGTGAGAGAGTAAGAATAAATTACACCCTAGCACTTCAAACTGTACACGAATTTTAGCATAGAGCACAGCCGATGGCGGCAAAATAGATCCATATTATTTAGTACACAACATAATTTCAATAATGAAAAACATATTGCAAAAGGACATAAATAACTGAAAGAACCAGCTCTCACAACAAAACTAAACACACTATACACGTTAGAAGTGAATCAATATAAAATGACTGATACAATATTAACAGTTTGTACAGAGATACTAACCTTGCAGAACCATGCCCTGCTCTATGCACTTCTTGAAGCGACAATACTGACACCGGTTTCTTTGGGCTTTCGTGATCTCGCAGTTACCGTCTGCAACGCACGTGTATACCCGTCGATTCTGTACAGTTCGCTTGAAGAAGCCTTTACACCTGCGATACAAACAAAATAATATGAGAAAAATGTCAGAGTACCTGGGCCTGACTTATACTAAACTAGTACTACAATATAATCAAAGGCGACTGCTCGTAATGAGAATGGAGAGCTATGGCACTAGAATAGTGTAGGGACTACATATTTCAGCTGAGGTTTCGTAAGCGCATATATTGCTAAGAGATGGCCTATGTCCTCAGTAGTGTAGCAATGTAAACACATCTGCGTGCAGCCCTCTTAGCCCCATTTGGACCAGCCGCCCCTGACAATAATTGAAACGGTATGAATAATGTGATGGAAATAGTACGTTTATCTAAGACGGTGGTAGAGTGTCGGTCTCTGGATCTTCCCAAAGGAATGAAAGTGCACCACTCAATTTGCCTAACTTACCACTGCCGTGGTTGTGGGTAAAACATGCATAGCTCTATTTAAAAAATGAAGTTAGTCTCGATATCTCCGTTATTAATAATCCCATTGAAAAGGGAAGCGTGTTGTTTCATTGAGCCCTTTAAAGTCATTTAAGAATATGAGACCGAGGGAATTGGCTTGGCGGTTCGGATCACATAGCTGTGAACTTGTATTCAGGAAATGGCGGGCTCGAACTCGACCGTTGGCAGTCCTAAAAATGGTTTTCCATCGTTTCCCGTTTGCCTTCCAGGCGTTTTAATTAAGGCCACGGTCATTACCTTCCCAATCCTCATCCTTTCCCATCCTTGTGTCGTCGAAAACCACCACCACAATAATAATAATAATAATAATAATAATAATAATAATAATAATAATAATAATAATAATAATAATAATAATACTATATTCAACAGACCTGGAGATATGTGGGGAGAAAGTTCTTATTGACTCACCCTGTATCAGCATTATTTTGCCGTGACCTTGCTCTCCAAAATCTCACAGAAGGGGAACTGACCGAAGCATTCCCTGTGGTGGCTGACCATGGGCAGAGATGTCATTGTAGGTTCTTTACATAAAAAGGATGACTGTTGGAGGAATCAAGCTGAAATTCTGGAATCTGTGTATGACGCACTGAACGACCACTACTCAGCAATTCATCACGGAATGGAATCCAAAAGGTTTTGTCCCCTCCCCTCCTTTTCGCTTCAAATGAAGCGTGAGTAAATAAACAAAGTGGGAAGCGAGGAAGAAGTTGAGCGCAGTAGTGAGAGTGGGCAGCCTTGAGCGCGTCAAGGTCAACACTAACATGACGTCACTGTAGCAGTGTGTCAGCCGGTAACTGTACAACAGAGTGAGCCAGCCTTCCGGAACATCCCGGCACGGCTCGCGGTCCCGTTATTCCGCGGCGCGCGGTGATGTTCTCCCTGTGGAGAGCTGCCGGATCCCAAATGTCTGGGAGGGAGGAACGAAGGACACTATTAGATCCTTCGAAATTTTAAATGAACTCTTGGTCCCGACCGCGGGCCTTTTACTCTACCTATTTAACCTGACAGAAGCTATGCATTCTGATTCGGAGAGGTCGGAAAAGCCTTATCCCATCACTCTTTAGCCAAAAGAGCGGGCGAGATGGCCGTGCGGTTAGTGCGCGCAGTTGTGAGTTTGCATCCGGGAGGTAGTGGGATCGAGCCCCACTGTCGGCAGCCCTGAATATGATTTCCCGTGGTTTCCTATTTCCACACCAGGCAAATGCTGGGGCTGTACCTTAATTAAGGCCATGGCCGCTTCCTTCCCACTCCTAGGCCTTTCCTATCCCATCGTCGCCATAAGACCTATTTGTATTGGTGCGACGTAAAGCAAGTCGTAAAAAAATGGAAAAAAGCCAAAATCGGGTACTTTGACAAGAGACCGATATCTAACCATCTGAAGATTACAGATTAGATGAAATACGTAGTCTCACGCCCGGCTATATTGGCAAACCATCATACGTTTTTGTGTACTACAAGCGAGTCTGAAATATCCGGCCGAGTCTGTTTATGATCGGTCCTTTCTGTCTGTGTGAAATGTGTCCCTTCTGGTTTACCTTGTTTTGCCGTAGAATCGTACGGCCACTTCCACCACTACAAACAACAACAACAACAAAAATCTCAGTCATACGGCATGGTGTTTTAATTAATTAATATAATAATGTTCGTTAGCACAATGAGATATTTCAAAATGTACAATATTTAAACCGTTTAGAACAAGAATAGATTCCCCCGCTTACAGCATGAATCTTACAGTTATGACTATGAGTTGCAAATGCCTAAGGGCACAATCTTTATCATCACTTTAAGAACCGATATTTAATTGATATTTAACCACCGCACTCGGCTCTATCATGCTAGCTGCGCGGTGTTGTTTCTCAAGCTACGGTATTCGAGGGGAAACATTGGTCAGTTGTAAAATGTTCGGCCGAGTACAACCGTCGCATCTTCGTCGACCGGTCGAAACCGAACCGAGTCTAAACCAGTTTCTGCAGGACTCTTATTGGCATAACTCTAAAGTGACGCAATTTAGGTGACTTTGTTTAAATTCCGTTGTTTCTGATTGCACTGACATCAGCAGCGAAAAAGCAACTCTACTGAATGGCAGGGGCGGTGCGTGGTGTTGTTGCAGTGTTGCACAACTCCCAATAATTTTACTCTTCATTTCTCGTCTTTTCTTCTGATATTGTAGTTTAATAAACCGAACGTATATTCTAAAACATATTAAAATCAACCATCTTTGGTCGTCCCCTGTAGGCTACTAATGCTTCGAAACGGTCCAATAAACGCTGCCGGCTTTGAACCAAACTCAGGGGGTTTGCTTTCCTACGGCAACTCCCTAGCGGACAGCGCGGCGCAATGTACCTCAGCAAGGACGAGCCTAATCCTATATAGTACAGTATATAGCATCAGGTAGCATGCTCGCCAGTATCGGTCTCTGAGATTTGGAAGAGACCAGCAAGTCCCCTATCGAGGACAGTTCCAAATATACCCGTTAGCTTACGCCACTCTGCGAAGATGACTTAATTCCTACTTTCTCTCATCTCGCAAAGGTAATTTCATTTCAATTTTTGTTTTTAAATTTACAATTTCTGCTTTACGTTGGCATAACTTCTAAAGTGACCACGATCAACTTGATGAGACGCCACTCGTGCAGCTACTTCTGTAGTATAATCCAGCAGAGATATCACTTCGACATACGTCTTTAGATCTCAGACAAGTATCTGAGCACGATGCCCAAAACCTCAAAATAAAATAACAAACTTCGGTAAGGTCGCATTTAAGTGCGAAATGAAATTACCATATTTATTCGCACTCCTAACGATAAACGCTTACTTTCACAGTACCCATCTTTATCGTCCTATACTTTATATTTAATTTCTCTCATAAAGATATTTTCTTGCGTAATATTGGTCGACCACGACACATTACATCTCATTTTCGCAACTATTACTACAGACTACTATATATAAGGATATTACGCTGTATGTATGTATGTATGTATGTATGTATGTATGTATGTATGTACCTTAGTCCCGTTTCCTGATAAGGGGGCGGAGATGAAAGTGGCATGTTTTACGGCCGGGTGCCCTTTCTGACTTCAACCTCACTTGAGGAGCTAATGAAGATTAAATTAATGATGGCGAATGAAATTAGGTAAGGAGATGGAAGGAATCGGCCCTGGCCTACGAATACGAACTGTCCTGGCACTTCCCTGGAAGTGAAAATGGGAACCCACTGAAAACCATTCTCAGAACAGCCGACGATGGGGTTCGAACCCATCTGCCTTCCGAATGCAGAGCTTAATTCTACGTTAACACTTTAACACGTGCGATCCCTCCGCTCAGTACATAAGGATATTCGGCTAATCCGAGTTATTTCTGGAGTAGCTGAACCAACATGGCTCATTCTGTATTTGGGTCGAGTGGTTGGATGCCCTTCTTGATCCAACGCGATTTTCAGGCGAAAAGTGTACCCTCGTACTCACTGGGATTCGAACCTCTACCATCCGGGTGCAAAGTCGGAACTGGTTGCTATGCCACTGTTCTATTCACCCCAGCCCTCACTCTCAAGCACAATGTATTGTGTATGTGAGGAATAGAAGTGCAAAAAGAGGAACTAGAAAAATATATAAACAGAAAAGCGGAAGTCAGAGAAGGGTTTTCAATGTCTGAGAAAAAAAGTATTACAATATTACGATGGTAACCCGCAAACTCTGTTGCCGACTAACACCATGTTGACGGATTTCTACGGTATTCCGATTCCGTTTTAAAAACAGGAATGGCTGGGCGAGTTGGCCGTGCGGTTAGGAGCGCGTAGATGTGAGCTCGCATCCGGGAGAGAGTGGGTTCGAACTCCAGTGTCGGCAGCCTGAAGATGGTTTTCCGTGGTTTCCCATTTTCACACCAGGCAAATGCTGGGGCTGTACCCTAATTAAGGCCGCGGCCGCTTCCTTCACATTCCTATGCCTTTCCTGTCCCATCGTCGCCATAAGACCTATCTGTGTCGGTGCGACGTAAAACAAAATAGAAAAAAAAAACAACAACAGGAATGCACTTATTTTAAGAATTAATATGAGTAAACAATAGCAAAATTGTATGACTGTCTTATAGAGAGAGGATTTTTAAGCACAAATTTAATATGGTACATAAGATTTCACTCTTCAACAATTTCAGTTATTCAGTTATTCCATCTGCAAAACAAACCTGGTATAAAGTTTACAGCAGTGATGCAGCCAATCAAAACTCCTGTCGTTTATGCAAATAATATCCTACAAAACAGTAATGTGGGTTAAGGACCTCCTAAAGTTCCTTCAAAGAAGACTGGAATCTAATCCATTTGTGCCTATAAATCCACTCCCTAGATTCCCATCTCTCTTTACAACACGAAGTGACAAAGTTCCGTTATTGTGTTCCGTTTTCTGTGCACGGTATACGAACATCCTTCCGGTTTCGTTCAGGTCTGATTCGTTTGACATTCCACTTCATTTAGTTTAGTTGTACTTTTTTTTTGCTAGGGGCTTTACGTCGCACCGACACAGATAGGTCTTATGGCGACGATGAGATAGGAAAGGCCTAGGAGTTGGAAGGAAGCGGCCGTGGCCTTAATTAAGGTACAGCCCCAGCATTTGCCTGGTGTGAAAATGGGAAACCATGGAAAACCATCTTCAGGGTTGCCGATAGTGGGATTCGAACCTACTATCTCCCGGATGCAAGCTCACAGCCGCGCGCCTCTACGCGCACGGCCAACTCGCCCGGTTTTAGTTGTACTGAGATGGTCCATAGCCTCTGTTTGATATGAGATCTATCTGAAACTTACACCGAAAATATTTACTGGAATGAGTAATTGCACCTTCATTTTCGGGAAGGCATCCGGTCGTAAAACTGTGATTAATCCTTACATAGTGCCGACGTCAAGAAGAAGTCCAAAGAAAATGCGAAGAAGAAATAATATGTGTATTTGTAACAAACTGAAACTCAAATTGGGATCAGAACAGTCAGTCAGTCAGTCAGTCAGTCAGTCAGTCAGTCAGTCAGTCAGTCAGTCAGTCAGTCAGTCAGTCAGTCAGTCAGTCAGTCAGAGGTTTTTCGATGATTTAATTGGAGCTGACGCTTCTCTGGAACGTAGGACTCTTGGGCTAGCACCCAAATGAGTTGAGCAAATCTGTATCTTCGGGCCAGAATAAAGCACCAAATACTCTCTGCCTGAAATACTCAACTCTGTGATGGCTGGTTATTAACTTCATAGTGCTAGAAGGTAGAGGATATTTCTCCAGAGTCATGCCTTACTGAATGAACGATTAAAACGATCGAAAATCAAGTTTAATGTTCCATCCCAGACCTCGGACTGAGGATATTCCCAGATACCTCAGTTCACGTCTGCGGTATATTCCCAATCGGGTCGATGACCTCGATATTTGGCAGCAGCACTATTCATGTTTCCTAATCAAAGCCTCACGAAATTCACGATACATTAGTAGAAACACGACAATTACACAGTTTTATCACAACACGTTCACGTATAAACAAATTATGCGAAATTCATTACTGCTATGTCTCTAGGCCTCAAATAAAATAACAGCAATAAGTTAAAGGATTTTTAATTTGATAGAAGAGTCTGCTTTCATTTTAAGCAATAGATCATCAAGAAAAGTTTCTGAGGGATGATTTATTACGCACGCACAGTTACTTGTGCAATAATCACGTTGTCCTGCTGCACCAGGCAAGTAGCTCCATTATGCCTGTTACCAGGTAGGTGGGACCTTCATCTATATTAGTATCTACCAAACTAAAGCCCACCATATCATCACATTATATGCATCTGCTATTCTACACTCTTGGTTGTGAAAGGGGTCTTTCAACGCAATGTTTGAGAGAACTTTCCATTAGGGCAGCGGGCTGCCTAGCAGAGGCTACGATGGCGTGCTCGGTTCATTCAAAGACCATGGCATAGGTTCGTTTCTCCATCAGGAAGTCGAGGCATTAGAAAATAGACTAACAGTGTTAAGGAGGCACACAGCCTTCCGTTTCACTCATTTTACATTCGAAATGAGTACCAGGTTAATTTCCGGGGGCAATAGTAATCGGGTACAGAACTAACCTTTCGGTTCCACTTACTGTTAGTGCCTGTCGTGGTTGCGAATATTAGAAGTTATTAACCCCGACACTTTTCGAAGTGACCTTCAATAACCTACATGGAGATGATTCTTTTGTACCTAGAATAACCTCGTTTGTACCTAGAATAACATAGCTCGTGTAATCTTTGGTTATAGTACGCAATATTCGTGGATTTGGGAGAAAGGAAGGAAAAATATCTAACCAACAGCCATAGTTTCACCACGTTTTGCCGTTTCAACACAGTGGATGAAGGATGTTACGCCATATGACTCAAAAACTGATCGGCTGCTAAAATATAGGCAACCTTACTTTCTTGAATTTTTCTTGAATTATTTTGATGCTAAATTTGTAGTGTATATGAATTGGCTTTAATATTAATGCATATGTTTAACGTCAAACATGGGAGACATACACTACTGAGTCAGTTTCTGTCACGAGTATCTTATGTGTCGTGAAAAATCAGTTCAATGTGCGTATCGGAGACGAAGGGGCCCTTCCTTGTTCTGGCAGTCATACACATTTTAGTGAAAAATGGAAGGGTATGTATAGGTATTTTAAGGCAGAAACAGGTTCCAAGAAGGACATTCCAGGAATAATTAATGAACAAGGAGAGTGTGTATGTGAGGATCTTCAAAAGGCAGAAGTATTCAGTCAGCAGTATGTAAAGATTGTTGGTTACAAGGATAATGTCCAGACAGAGGAGGAGACTAAGGCCAAAGAAGTATTAAAATTTACATATGATAACAATGACATTTACAATAAGATACAAAAGTTGAAAACTAGAAAAGCGGCTGGAATTGATCAGATTTCTGGGGATATACTAAAGACAATGGGTTGGGATATAGTACCATATCTGAAGTACTTATTTGATTATTGTTTGGTCAGAGGAGCTATACCAGATGAATGGAGAGTTGCTATAGTAAGCCCTGTGTATAAAGGAAAGGGTGATAGACATAAAGATGAAAATTACAGGCCAGTAAGTTTGACGTGCATTATATGTAAGCTTTGGGAAGGCATTCTTTCTGATTATATTAAACATGTTTGTGAAATTAATAACTGGTTCGATAGAAGGCAGCTCGGTTTTAGGAAAGGTTATTCCACTGAAGCTCAGGATTCCAGCAAGATATAGCAGATATCCTGGATTCTGGAGGTCAAATGGACTGTATCGCGATTGACCTGACTAAAGCATTTGATAGGGTGGATCATGGGAGACTACTGGCAAAAATGAATGCAATTGGACTAGACAAAAGAGTGACTGAATGGGTTGCTATATTTCTAGAAAATAGATCTTAGAGAATTAGAGTAGGTGAATCTTTATCTGACCCTGTAATAATTAAGACGGGAATTCCTCAAGGCAGTATTATCGGACCTTTATGTTTTCTTATCTACTGTATATACAGTAAATGACATGAGTAAAGGAGTGAATCAGAGGTAAGGCTTTTTGCGGATGATGTTATTCTCTATAGAGTGATAAATAAGTTACGAGATTGTGAGCAACTGTAACGTGACCTCGATAATGTTGTGAGATGGACAGCAGGCAATGGTATGTTGATAAACGGGCTTAAAAGTCAGGTTGTTAGTTTCACAAATAGGAAAAGTCCTCTCAGTTTTAATTACTGCGTTGATGGGGTGAAAGTTCCTTTTGGGGATCATTGTAAGTATCTAGGTGTTAATATAAGGAAAGATCTTCATTGGGGTAATCACATAAATGGGATTGTAAATGACGGGTACAGATCTCTGCACATGGTTATTATGAGGGTGTTTAGGGGTTGTAGTAAGGATATAAAGGAGAGGGCATATAAGTCTCTGGTAAGACCCCAACTAGAGTATGGTTCCAGTGTATGGGACCCTCACCAGGATTACCTGATTCAAGAACTGGAAAAAATCCAAAGAAAAGCAGCTCGATTTGTTCTGGGTGATTTCCGACAAAAGAGTAGCGTTACAAAAATGTTGCAAAGTTTGGGTTGGGAGGAATTGAGAGAAAGAAGAAGAGCTGCTCGTCTAAGTGGTATGTTCCGAGCTGTCAGCGGAGAGATGGCGTGGAATGACATTAGTAGACGAATAAGTTTGAGTGACGTTTATAAAAGTAGGAAAGATCACAATATGAAGATAAGTTTGGAATTCAAGAGGACAAATTGGGGCAAATATTCATTTATAGGAAGGGGGGAGTTAGGGATTGGAATAACTTACCAAGGGAGACGTTCAATTAATTTCTAATTTCTTTGAAATCATTTAGGAAAAGGCTAGGAAAACAACAGATAGGAAATCTGCCACCTGGGCGACTGCCCTAAGTGCAGATTGAGATTGAGACTCAGTTTGTGTTCAGAGGTGTTCTTTTTGCGCGACCCTTTTCTTTAAAATACGCATTCACGTTCCATTATCCACAGCCCAAAAAATCTTAGTGAACATTATGCACAAGCTCTTTGATCTGTATAGTTTCACGATTCAGGCAGCTCAACGTGTATCGGACGTGCACTTCCGGAATAAGTCCCGTTACCATGACATCACAGATGGTTTGCATGTCAGGGCTTCAGCTGCATATTCGCCAATTACGTATTCATGTTCCAGGATGGTTAAATAAAAAATGGAGGCTCAACTGACTGTTAAGTTACTTACACACTGTTCCACTTTCTCAGGAACAAACAGTGGAATATGTCCACATCATCCCAATGAAAATAAAATATAATTACTTTATTTTGCATAGAAAATAGGATGAGTCTGTTTCCATTACGAGTGAAGAATTTACAACCAAATTGAATAAGGTTATAAGGTCATATCCAATGTAGTAAAGAACAAATATTCACTGCCAGTGTTCGTCTCCATGGCAGGCCTTTGGTCACACGGCTCCCTGGTTTGATTCCAGGCAGGGTCGAGAATGTTAACCATCATTGTTTGGCGCGGGGGCTGGGTGTATCATCATTTCATCCTCATCACGACGCGCATGTCGCCTACGGGTGTCAAATCAAAGGATCTGCATCTGGCGAGCCAAACTTGTCCTCGGACACTCCCGGCACAAAAAGCCATACGCCATTTAATTTATCTCCATAGTGTAATACTTGATGGCGAACCATACCACATTTGTAGCAGTGATACTATGTAGCGGAGGAGAGTGACAGCAGAATAGTAAGCCAATGCACTGCTGCAGTTGATTAGTTCTAGTAGCGCCCTCAGAATAGGATCAAAAAACAGATAAAGTTGTCATGACAAAAAATGTTCAAGATTATATTTAAATTATGTTGTCTTTGAAACATTTCTAAATAAAGCCAACCGTTTTCAAAATATAAGCAAGAAACCATCTTGGCCTCTTACTGTCATCTGAATATCTAATGTCAATTATCCCAGCATCTACGTTAACACAATTATAAAATATATGCCGAGTTTCATAATAAAAAGTATAATTTTTAGGTGATACATACATAAATTGAATCGGTAGTCTCAAAGATCTTTGTTACATGGAAAGGTTTAATCTATATATATAAAATAACTTGTCCTGACTGACTGACTGACTGACTGACTGACTGACTGACTGACTGACTGACTGACTGACTGACTGACTGATTCATCATCACCGAGCCAAAACTACTGGACATAAAGAAATGAAATTTTGGGGATACATTCATATTAACATGTAGGTGCCCGCTAAGAGAGGATTTTTGGATATTCCGCCGCTAAGGGGGTGAAAAGGGGGGGTGGAATTTTAAAATGGGTGTATATATATCTCAAAACTTTTAAAGTATACATATGTAAAAATTGGTATTTAGAACCTCCTTTAAAATTAATGAAACACGTATTTTTTTGTTTTCGGAAAATCCCAATAGGAAGGGTGAATGATGGGTTGAATGGCTTTAATGAGGATACTTATATCTCATAAACTGAAGATATTACAGACCTGAAAATTGGTATTGGGATCTCCTTTAAAAATAAAGAAACATGTACTTTTTGTTTCTGGAAAATCCAAATAATGGGGGTTAAACAGGAGTGACAAATTGGGGAGAATTTTTGGAAAGGCTATATCTACAGTATATCTCAGGAACGTAAAATGTTACAGATGTAAAAATTGGTATTTGGAATCTCCTGTAAAAGTAAAGAAACATAGGTGATTTGTTTTCGAAAACTCCACTTAAGGGGAACTAAAAAGGGGTGACATTTTAAAATGAGCATTTCTACAGTATATCTCAAAAACTTAACATATTACCGAAGTGAAAAATAGTTATTTTTAACGCTATTAAAAATAAAGAGTCATGTATTTTTTGTTTTCTGAAAAACCACTTGGGTGGAGGGGTCAAAGTGACTGAAAATGGGGTTGAATTCTTTCAAACAGGATACTGATATCTCAAAAGCTGAAGATGTTACAGACGTGAAATTTGATATTTGGAATCTCCTTTAAAAATAAAGGAATACGTATTTTTTGTTTTCGGAAATCCACCTAAAGGGGGGAGGGAAATTGAAAAATTAGTTGAATTATTTGTATGAGGATACTGTTATCTCAATAACGAAAGATTTTGCAGACGTGAAAATTGGTATTTGGAATCTGGTTTAAAATTAAAGAAACACGTATTCTGGGAAAATCCAGTGAAGGGGGAGGTGAAAGAATTGAAAAATTAATTGAATTAATTGTATGAGGATACTTACATCTAATAAAAACTAAAGATGTTACAGATGTGAAAATTGGTATTTGGATCTCCTTTAGAAACAAAGAAAAGCGGTTTTGTGGGAAATCATCTTGGGGGGCGGGGGTGAAAAGGAGTTGAATTCCTTTTATGAGGACACACATCTCAAAAACTGAAGATGTTAGAGTCGTGATAATTGGTATTTAGAAGATCCTTTACTTTTAAGGAAACAAGTATTTTTAATGGGAAATTCAATAAGGGGGGGGGGGGAGTGTGAAAGGAAGTGAAAGAAAGTGAGTTCTTTTTATGGGGATACTTATATCTCAGAACTGAAGGTAACAGACGTGAACATTGGAATCTCCTTTAAACATAAGGAAACACGCCTTCTTTTTGGGGGGTGGAGTAAATCAACGGCGGTGGGGTGAAAAAGGAGTTGAGACCAATTGATTTTACTGTTCATAATGTACTTACTCTGATCATAAACTGATCATTTTTAATCTTTCCTGGGTTCCTTTTCAAGAACCATCTTTTCCTTTGGAGAACATAAAGTTAGATTACAGTAGATTCTCCTGGTATATAAACACATTTGAAATAAACGATAGGAATGGCATTCAACGTACAATTGTTCACCACTATAATAAGGTCAATAATGCACGGAAGTATATCATTCGTGTTGCCAGAAATCTCTCGCACTTGCCTACGAGCGACGATGGTGCTGGTCACATTGTCAGCAATGACAATGCCAATGACAATGATCTCCTCAAGGATTTGATCCATATTAAAAATGCTTATAGGAAAAGATGGCAAAGATTTAGGGACCCAACTGACCGAGTGGAATACCTCGACCTAGCCCTGGAAGTACGAAATCGATTGCTGGAAAGAAAGATTGAAAAAGGGGAGGAAATTTGCCGTAATCTCTCAGAAAATGAGCCAGTCACGAATTTTGGCGGATTCTCTCAGAAAATGAGTTAGATCACGAATTTCGGCTGATTATATATAAAACGTTAAGCATTCAATTATAAATTGAATCATAATACCGTAGCGAAGCACGGGTATCTTGCTAGTAGATCAATATGATAATTTTCATAATATACAGATACAATGTAAATTGTATTTATTTAGATTTATGAATCACATTGAGTTTTCGAACTGGGAGTTTCTATTCAAATAATCCCCTGACTGTACCGGTGGGCTCTATACGGACACATTTATAATGTGGAATGGAATAATTAGGCCTATTATTTGTCATTTTTGCATTCTTAGTAGAATTTACTCTACAATTAGATCTGTGTTGTTTCCACTTTTCAAACGACACTGACTGAATGACATGAGACTCGAGGTGGCCAACTTAGCAGTTCCGTAAACACCGGGCGAGTTGGCCGTGCGGTTAGGGGCGCGCAGCTGTGAGCTTGCATCCGGGAGATAGTGGGTTCGAGTCCCACTGTTGGCAGCCCTGAAGATGGTTTTCCGTTGTTTCCCATTTTCACACCAGGCAAATGCTGGGGCTGTACTTTAATTAAGGCCACGGCCGCTTCCTTCCCGCTCCTAGGCCTTTCCTATCGCATCGTCGCCATAAGACCTATCTGTGTCGCCGCGACGTAAAGCAACATGTTAAAAAACAAGTTCCGTAAACACTTCTTGCCTCTTAGCTGATGGCTGCCCTTAAGTGAAAGGTTTATCGACACAGTTCCCGTGACCGCCCGATCATCAGATATTTGGATGGTCCGGTATTCTTTACCCTAGCGGGTTAATGTCGCACTAACACATGTATATTTTCGGCGACAGTAGGATGGAAAAAGCGTTAGGAGCGGGAAGGTAGGAGCCGTGGCCTTGATTTGCCAGGTGTGAAAATGAGAAACAACAGTGAATTATTTTCATGGCTGAAAACGGTGGGGTTCAAACTCTCCATATCCTGAAGCTACTCGACCCACACCGTCTATTTCACTTGGTACTTCGAACGACTTCAAAGAGTAAGAGGATAACTGGAGAAAAAATAAATTTCTGTCAGCACCAAGTTTAGGACGTGAGATCTTCGAACGGTATCGTCCATCAATTCTATCGTAGAACATACATTGCCGGTTCGGCTACGGAAAGGAAGTGCGTATTGATACAAAGACGAAAGGGAACAACACTGATAATATATGTCACATAAAAAGGAAGTGTTTTTGCTATTTGCTTACGTCGCACCTACACAGATAGGTCTTATGACGACGATGGGATAGGAAAGGCCTAGGAATGGGAAGGAAGCGGCCGTGGCCTTAATTAAGGTACAGCCCCAGCATTTTCCTGGTGTGCAAATGGGAAACCGCGGAAAACTATCTTCAGGGCTGCCGACAGTGGGGTTCGAACCCACTACCTCCCGGATGCAAGCTCACAGCTGCGTGCCCCTAACCGCAAGGCCAACTCGCCCGGTAAGGAAGGTTTTCAGTGTAATGGTATGTTGTTTAAATTCAATCTGTGACTAAATGAAGAGAGGGTATAAGATACGGGTGGGATAAACCCCATCATGACCTGATTACCAAAAACTTTCACGATATTCTAATTTTAAAAGGAATACTTTCGCTCATCAATCTGCGGGCCGGGCTTACATGCCGTTAACAAGTTCCTATTGAAAGAAAGACAGGCGAGCGTAGGGAAAGTTCGCAGAGTCCCTCCCGAAACAGAAAGTGGCTGACATAGACCTCACCTTGCACTTACCACGCCCACTGACCCACTAACATAATCCTTCTGCAAGGAGAGATTCCATTAACATTTTGGGAAAAAAAGAGATTTAGGAGTCTGTACTACATGCCGAAGGTCACGTAGGAACTTAGCTTAACACTATGCGCTTATATGTCGTACTATACGCGAACCTTTTCTTGAGCCCGATTTTTACGGGGTGAGGAGTAAGGAGGGAGCATTGGCGGTTCCGGTTATACTGCTAACTGGATGGAAATGAAATCTCAATTGAATCGATAATATGATCGATCGATATGAATTTTCTAAACATTTATTATCTTACGTCAACAACTGTGTCACACATACATTATTTAACATTATATAACATTTCTCGATGCGAATCTTATTATTAGCATGAATTATATAGTTTATATTATATAGTAAACAACAAAAGTACTAGTTCGTAAAGTGTACGCCAGATGCCGCACAGCGATGAATAAGCGATTCATAGTTTGTGTTTCAAAGGTTGCCAATATGGATGTCGAAGATAACCGAGGTCTACCGATTCAGCACTAGGGAGCTCAGGGCTCAAGAAAAGGTTCGTGCATAGTACATGTTCCAACGCCACGATCTCCTGTTATCCTCATGCGATGGAACTCGTCTGACAAATGTTTATTCTAAGAATAGCGCTCGTTAACGGCAGTATTTAAGCTCTTGGCTACTCTTCGGTAATATCTCATTTGTACACAGGCTCAAGGGTTGTCAACCACCCACATGGAATACTAAGTATGTGAGCACGATGAAATCGAATAGCGTTAATACATTAAAGGTCGGTGCGACCCATGAGTTTTAATTTTACTCAGAATTTCAGTGATGTCCAGGAGAAGTCGCCTATATCTACACGTAAACATGTGTGAATCAGTTAATCGTGATTGTTCTTGAGGTATTTCATAAAAAAGAGAGAGATTTAGAGCTTTCTCGCACAGGTAGGTCGTAACGAACACAGCCAAACATAGAGAAATATTCTACAGTAGCCTATTTGGAACTGTTGGTATCTTCTGCTCCCCAAAAGTCTGTGAATGTCTGCTCCTCGAGCAAACATTTCAGCGCTAAGGAAGGCTAGATATCTATTAATTCAAGTTCAGCGGGAACAGTTGTGCTATTTTAAATTGTAAATATATGAAGACATGCAGTAGAGAGGTAGGTAAGATTACATTATAGGCAGCATAACTAACTTAAATATTTTACAGTCATTAAATGCTAAACTATTATAATGGATGGATAGCAGCACTATTATTTCAGTTCGTACAGCAAAGTTTGAATTGTAAAAAGACGAGCGTTTGTGTTCGCGAGTACCTTTTTACTCGCATGACGACGAGCACCAAATATCATTTAAAGAGCATCATGGAGCTTGAGAACGCCTGCTCTAGCTGTTCATGGTCTTCGGAAAATATTTTTTCCTGTCAAGACCCGGAGGTACAGAACGGAAAGTCACACATCATCTAGTTGCATACTTAGAATATCGCAAGAGACTAGGGTGAATGTAGTAACAAGATATGCATATTACTGCCAACAAACGGGAGAATGTGGTAGCTTCAAACTTCCGCCGAAACCTCTATTTATACAGCGGAAATTTTAGCTATATGTGCTGCACTTAGATTTTGCCACAATAAGCGATTCGATTCGCTCTCATCATTACGGACTCCCAAAGTGTTATGAAGAAATTACAAAATCCCCAGTTGAATCTCCAAACGCACGGTTACTTGTATGACATCGCGGAGCGAGCTTTTAACATCTACTCTTCAGGTTGCTCCATAGCATTTCTTTGGGTCAAACGACATAGGGGAATTTTTGGCAATGACAAAGCTGACGTACTAGCCAAACGTGGTGCATCGGAAGGGCTACTTCCAGCGTTGTAACTCCCATGGATGGATTTTATTTCCACTATTCGACAAAAATTCGTCACAAATGGTCTACAGAATGGGAAATATCTCAACTGCATAAAGGTAGAGCTTACGCTCTCGTACAACCCAGCATCCCTCCTAAGCCATGGTATTATTTCACCGGTCACGAGGTCTAACGGTTTCAGTAATCCGAATGAGGCTCAATCATGGATTATTCCCTTCACATCTCCACTGCATAGGAGTTTTGGATTCACCGCGCTGTCGATGTCAGTATGCGGAGGATGGAGAGCTCAACCACATTTTGTTTAAGTGTGGCCTTTATGATGCTTCTCGAAGCCGCTTTCTATCTGAACTATCTGATCTACAAGTTCCTTTCCCGACCAGCGCTGCACTGGTGTTGCACGGTGAAAACAATTCAGTTCTCAATGCTGTGATGGACTTTTTGAGAACCGCGGATATAAGAATTTGACTTAGTGTTCTTCGCATTGTTGCCAGTGTTTTGTTTGTTCTCCCTCTCTTCTCTCGGAAGAGACATTTAGTGTAGTGTTCTCTACTTGAAGACTGTGGACGATTTGGTTTTCATTCTTTTATGTACTTTGCACTGACAGTTTATATTTTTGTATGTGTGCTGTGAGCGTTCCTTGTACATGGAGGATGACCAAACGTTGTTCCAACATAGGTCAATTAAATAAATTTAAAAAATGTAGTAACCGACATAATGAGAAACCTACTTCTTCTCCAAAACCTTTTCGATGAAACTAGGCCTTCATCGAGGTGTTCGCTTTGACACGTACTTTACAGACAATAGAAGTGAATAAAGATAATTATAACTTCTAATTCTGTATATTCAGTATTTGTATAGTATTTTGTTTTGGTTTGAGACTAGTATAAAAAAACTCTTTGTCTTAGATAGCAATACACCAATGCTTTTCCAGAAAAATAAATACGAATAGTTATATAACCAACCAGAATTATTTGACTAATAAGGGTTATTTCAAATTGCAGTACAGTACAGTACAGTACAGAACATCGCGCTAGTAAAATTTAATTTATCTAAATGATCATCGAGGAAAATAGTTAAGAACTCGCGACAAAAGTCAGTTTTCTTCCCCTGACAGGTTATAAATTACTATCATGACAGCAATTTTGTGGATCATTCAAGCATTTTTGAGTGTTGTTGGGACTATCATTATCGAAACATGTTTGCATACTGTATCCTACCATTTTCATTAACCGAAAATGGTTTAATACAAAAAAAGTCTACCTTGAATCTGTCATTAAATTGACAGTGGAAATGTTTCCTTGTAAAATTAGTCAGATATGCTTTCTTTCAAAACAGCCACTGTAGAGGCTTAGGGGTCAACAAAATAACTTCCAAATCTGCGATCGATTCCCAGCCCCGCCCTGATACGGGATACAAACAGAATAGCGAATGTGACTGAAGAGGTGAGTCAGAATTCCACTCTTGATCAACCTAGATCCATGATTTCACCTCTTTAGCTTCAAGTGAAAGTCGGGACAGTGGCTAACATACAATGAAACCAAAGGTCGTTTCTTTCCAAACCTATTCCGAATTGACAACTGTTTGGGAAATTTTTTCTTAGTTTTGTAAATATTTGTGTTGGTACATATATCAAACAGTTGAATATTAATACATATGGTGTTTGAAGTCTTCCTTATCAGGAAGTAGCCTATTCAGGTTTACTTCGATTAAAGTTGTGTCTGCCGTATCAAGTTCAGAGCTCACAAAGCTTTGTATGCGTGTTAAACCGGCTTTAAGAACGGATCTTTTCTTGATTAGAGCTCTTTTGTATCGGGACCCACGTTGCATTTGTAGAGATTAATATTTATGAAGGACTGATGTCTTCATGTTTTAATTCCGTCTAATTTGCGCTTTCTAAATTATGCAGCACAAAATATGTAACCGTGTAGGAATTTCCGTGCCATGGATATTAGTTCTCATATGTCACACTAGATGACGCTACTTGTATTATAACGATGTGCGATGCGTTGTTTTGTACAGGTCACTTATTCTCTCTGGTACAGGTTAGTTATTAAATGCTACGGTAGATGCCATCATCGAAATATCCAAGGCAACGCATTGAAAACAACGCTCTGTCTTCCACCGTCTCCCTACTCTTGGTAGCTCACTACCGGATATCGACATACAGTATTCACACCTTTCGCATCCTTCAAACAAAAAATTAAAAGATTCCTTTGAAGTTCTTTCCAGGTTTCCGTTTTCTTCCGTCCATCCAATCCTTGACCTTTCTTCCTCCTAATTCTGTAACCGACACTTGCCAGTTATCGTTGCCATTGTTGTAACATTGTTATTGTTAATAACTGTTAATAATTTATTGTTGTTTATACCTTTGTTATCTTTTATACTTGTTTAAAATTATTATTATTAGTGTAAATTGGCCCTCCATAGGCTGTATGTAATAATTCATTAATTAATTAAATAAATAAATAAAACAAAAATCAACATGTTTCACAAAATTGATGCAGTAAGTAGTACCGGTATTTCAGTTGATTATATCCTTTGATTGGGATCAGATACCGAGAACGAAGAATTATCTACAATCTGTATAAAAATCAGTCTGCAGTGATAAGAATCGAGGGCTTTGAAAAAGAAGCTGCAATCCAGAAAGGAGTAAGGCAAGGCTGCAGTTTGCTCCCCTCCTTTTCAATGTTTACATAGAACAGGCAGTAAAGGAAATCAAAGAGGAATTGGGAAAGGGAATCACAATCCAAGGAGAGGAAATCAAAACCTTGAGATTTGCCGATGATATTGTTATTTTATCTGAGACTGCAGAAGATCTCGAGAAGCTGCTGAATGGTATGGACGAAGTCTTGGGTAAGGAGTTCAAGATGAAAATAAATAAGTCCAAAACAAAATTAATGGAGTGCAGTCGAACGAAGGCAGGTGATGCAGGAAATATTAAATTAGGAAATGAAGTCTTAAAGGAAGTAGATGAATATTGTTACTTGGGTAGTAAAATAACTATCGATGGCAGAAGTAGGGAGGTCATAAAATGTAGATTAGCACAAGGAAGAGCTTTCTTAAGAAAAGAAATTTGCTCACTTCAAAGATTGATATAGGAATTAGAAAGATGTTTTTGAAGACTTTCGTGTGGAGCGAGGCATTGTATGGAAGTGAAACATGGACGATAACTAGCTCAGAAAGAAAGAGAATAGAAGCTTTTGAAATGTGGTGTTACAGAAGAATGCTGAAGGTGAGATGGATATATCGAATAACAAATGAAGAGATACTGAATCGAATAGGTGAGAGGAGATCGATTTGGCTAAATTTGACGAGAAGAAGAGATAGAATGATAGGACGCATCTTAAGACACCCAGGACTTGTTCAGTTGGTTTTTGAAGGAAGTGTAGGTGGTAAGAACGGTAGCGGTAGAGCAAGGTATGAATATGACAAGCAGATTAGAGCAGATGTAGGATGCAGTAGTTACGAAGAAATGAAAAGGTTAGCACAGGATAGGGTGGCATAGAAGCTGCATCAAACAGTCTATGGACTGATGACTCAAACAACATCAACATATCCTTTGATACCTTGTAAATACCAAAACTTGCCAACTTCATGGAGTTTGCCGTTTAAATCCATATCCAGGCCGGAGGACCAATGTTGGGAATGTATCTTCAAACACCATATATTTATTAACATTCAACTGTTTGATATATGTACCAACACAAATATTTACAAGACTAAGTAAAAATTTCCCAAACAACCTCAAGTACAGACATGAAGCAAACCCCAAACCCCACGGCACAACAGTCCCGAAGGGCTTTGGCCTACCATGCGACCGCTGTTCATCTCGAAGGCCTGCAGATTAGGAGGTGTCGTGCGGTCAGCACGACGAATCCTCTTGGCCGTTCTTGCCTTTCTAGACCGGAAGTACAGACACGACATCAACACAAGTCACCAGACTTCACACGGACTGGTACACGAGGCTGTTGACTACGATCTTTCGAGGACCTGAGAATCGAATTTAGGCCAACTGAGCATAGAGTTACAGTGCTAATGGCGGTGAAAAAGTAGGTTACTCCTTTTCTCGCGTCTATCTCTGACCACTGATAAACATACTTTAAGCGATGTACTCATATTAAAACTGAAATTCTTCCCTTAATACTAAACTTCTAGCGTACGTCAGTTGTCTTTAATGTCGTGAACATATGATTACGATTATTATTATTATTATTATTATTATTATTATTATTATTATTATTATTATTATTATTGTAATTATCTCTTTGCTTTTTTAAGGAGTACAGGATATACTATATACTTTTTTCCCTTTCCTTTCTCTGGATATCAGTGGCAGTATTGTACATATTTCTACTTTCTGTTGAAGTATACATAAGAGAACAAAAAGCCAGTTTGATGGTACAGAACAGATCAAAAATCCTGTTATGTAAAATAATATCTAACCAAGCTTGAAATTTAAGGATTCCGTAGAAAAAGGGCATGAGTCAAGAGAACTAACTGAAGTTTACAGGAAAAAATCGAACCGTACGTGTTTGCGATGATGCTATCGTTCTTGGATACAGTCAGTGGTGAAATAAGAATGTCATCCCTGTAATATGTAATGTGAGTTAAATGCACTCTAGTTAAGTCATGCTCTCTAATGTCCAAATCGAGTTTAAAGCAATATTCATCTAAGTTACAATTTCTTGTTTTTAATCTATCCAGATGCTACATTGTTTAGCAGACAATTTACTTTTAATATTCAGGATGTATTCTTCAAATAAGAACAAGCCGCACACTGATGGAAAAATTTCCCTTTTATTTCCTTATTTTATTTGTACAAGGCGTCGCTAGAAAAACCTATGTTAATGTCACGCGAACAGACTGATGCTTGTTTAAAGTTTGTTGTTCAAAGGGGCCTAATATCTCGGTCATCGGCCCCGCGTATCGACTACATACTGTATCTTATAAATGTTCAACGTGACATGTATGTTCTTTTTACTGGCTGATTGTACAACCTAGAAGTACATGACACTTACTGTAACTCATTAAAAAATCTGACTCTTTCGACTGTACACTTGAATTTCTTTTTTTTCTCTTTCTATCAGTCCTATATGAACAACCACTAGCACAAAAAGAGCCGTTTACAACCATGTCCATCTCGAGCCGTGCACGAAGAAATGTCAAGGAAATGTAGCAGGCTGTGTGCACTTCCTGTCTTTGTTACTGCAGCTGCCCTTGTAACCACGGCAACTAGCCACGCCTGCCAACAATTCTGACGTCACACTTCATCTGCCATTAAAACCACAAGCAGGAATAGTTGGCAAGGATCATCATCATCATCATTTAAGAAATAAACAGGATCTAACAACCATCAGTTAGTGTATTTTTGTTACTCTTCTTTGATATAGCTCATCCAACTCCACCCATTTTCTACAGAGAAGTCCGTTCGACACCCCGCCCCCGTTGACCTTCATTTTACTGCTGAACTTGAATAAGTCTTTCAGCACATTCTTCTTCTTTTCAGCTCACAAGACACTAGAATATTACGTAAAGAAAGGACCGCCAGTGAACTGAACAAAAATATACATTATCACAGTAACTCTACAGAACATGTCATTATTTTAATAAGCAATGAAGTGTAATTATATTGCCGCACATAACTAACCAAAATATCCGATGAAGAATTTTGCAATTATTAAACTATACGAAGTTATTTCGTTAAAATAAGAAAATTCATCGGGCGGATTAAACACACAGAATTGTTGTTACTTATTTAAAGTCGAGGAAAATGTGGTGACATTTTCCACTTTCTTAAGAATGAATAGAGCAGGCTCAGCGATTCAGTGGTAGAATCTCCGACACATGTCATGTACAGTAGTTCACGTGTTCGATTCCAGCTAAGGTACTCGATTTTTAAGGACAGTTAAAAATCTTGGCACTCCATATTATTGTTGCTGGCATGTTAAAGATCTCTGATAGAGCATTCAGTGTTACCCAACATAATTAAATTAACTCGTCTTAAGAACTGCTCAGTAGAGTACAATCGGAATGGAAGACTGCCTTGATGACACTATCTGCAGCTGAGGCAATACCGTTATTATTATTATTATTATTATTATTATTATTATTATTATTATAGCTAAGACTGAAAAATTTTTTATGACTAAAATATCACACTTTCTATGTAAACATTCTCCTGAATTGAATTTTAAGAACACGTGATGATATGACACCCTTGGAATCTTCGTCTTCCTGGCCATAAGCCCAGCTTTTAAGGGTCGGCATTTTGTATGGATTTGGGCCAGTTTTACGGCCGGATGCCCTTTCTGACGCCAGCCCTATGCGGGGAATATATTCGCTATTGCGTGTTTCCATGGTGCTTAGTGGTGTGTAAATGAAGAGAAGTGTATGGAGACGAACACAAACATCCAGTCTCCGACCCAGAGGAATTAATCATATGCAGTTAAAATCCTCGGTCCGGCCGGGAATCGAAACCGGGGCGATCTGAATCGAGGACCAGTATGCTGACCATTTAGCCAAGGAGCTGAACTACATAACACAGTGACAATGTTGTCGAAATTTACCATGCTTAGAGTTCGACCCACACAGCGAGTACCTGCATTAATTCTTTAGCTCTTCAACAAACGGAGATAATACGAAAGGTAGACGCTTGCCCATTAAATCGAGTACACTGAGAGGAAAATATTTCTCGTGTTGTCCGGCTCCATGGCTGAATTGTTAGCGTGCTGGCCTTTGGTCACAGGGGTCCCGGGTTCGATTCCCGGTAGGGTCGAGAATTTTAACCACCAGTGGTTAATTTCGCTGACACGGGGGCTGGGTGTGTGTGTTGTGTTCATCATCACTTCATCCTCATCACGACGCGCAGGTCGCCTACGGGAGTCAAATCAAAAGACCTGAATTTGGCGAGCCGAACATGTCTTCGGACACTCCCGGCACTAAAAGCCATACGCCATTTCATTTCATTTCATTTCATTTCATTTCATTTCTCGTGTTCTTGCATGTAACAGACCACCTGTAACAACAATGGCCATGGGTGGAGACACAGAGGAGTTCCTAAGAGTTGTTCAACTAAAATCTAGTATTCCCAGGAAGTTAGAAGGAGTAGACCAATACAAAATGAATGCAAGGAAGTACGCCCTCCACACAGGCCATGAAGGCCCTTGGAGGCACAGAAGATAAAAGTTTCCACTATTCATGAACTCGATACGAAATGGAACAGGGATGTTGGCTCAGCCGCCTTTACCCACAGGAATGCACCTGTCACTCATATTTGGTATAGGATGAGTGAACCTGTGGACTATATGCTCTCCAGAACCGGAAACCTTGTTTTTCTTTTAATTTTCCTGACGGGGGATTCAAATCCACATCCTATCGGGTAAATGGAGCACGCCTTTATGCCTATCGCCTCAGCTAGTAGCCTCTAATGGACCCATATCGTTTCACGAATTTATTCCATCTATGAAAAGGAGTTTGGTCTCATAAGGCTTAAACGTTGTAACAACTAATGAATCCACCAGTATATTCGCATCTATCCTCGATTCCTATTTTTCCCATTGTAAGCCCCGATATATACACTTTAGTCAATGTGATAAAGAATACACAGTCTGAAGTGTATAAAAAATGAAAAACACACACACGCGAATAGCGTGTGATTACCAAATATAAGTGACGTCACGTGTACATCCAAGAGGATTATATATTACGATCGGCTGCGTAGGATCTCAGAGCTGAGGAATTGATTCTTGGGACAGTCGGCTACCATTTAAGAGTGCTGAAATGAGAGAGATTCTTGTTTATAGATTGATTACCCGGCTCCATGGCTAATCGACCTCGGAATTCTGGGTTCGGTCCCCGGTTGGGTGTTAAAGGATTTTAATCGTAAACGGTTAATTTCGGCCGATAGGGGACTGGGTATTTGAGCTGACCCTAACATTCCTGTAACTCAAACACCTCATACAACACTATCCTCCTCTATAATAATATGCAACTTCCCATATACGGCAGGCGCTGCCTACCCTTATAGGAAAGTGTGTCGTACAAGGACTACTTCCGGCTATAATAACCACACGAAATTATCATTATTAATATTAGATTAATTAGCAAATTATGAAACGACGCTAAAATTGAGGTAACATAAGCCGGGCTGAGTGGCTCAGGCGATTGAGGCGCTGGCCTTTTGATCCCATCTTGGCAGGTTAGATCATGGCTCAGTCCCGATGGTATTTGAAGGTGCTCAAATACGTCAACTTCGTGTGGGTAGATTTACTGGCACGTAAAAGAATCCCTGCGGGACTAAATTCCAGCATCTTGGCATCTCCGAAAACCGTTAAAGTATAGTTAGTGGGACGTGAAGCCAATAACATTATTATTGCTACTGCGGTACTGAGAAACATTATTATTGTTACTGAACTGTTGAGAAACATTATTATTATTATTATTATTATTATTATTATTATTATTATTATTATTATTATTATTATTATTATTATTCAACTTCGCTAATCGGCCAACCCCAAACCACGACAATCCTCACTTTACATTCTGGCATTCGTTCATTTTTCGCTTGATCCACATCGTCTTCATTAGCTCACTGTGTTTAGTACGACGTTCTTCTGTCCATTTCGCACCAGTTGCCCCCTTTTCATTGTTATTATTACATTATTGAGGTAACATAAAGCACAAAACATAAAGCGAATAAAAAATGAAGGATAATTCCACACCGTTAGACTTACATGAAGGAGGATATTAAACACATTTTTGTTGATCAAGGGATACTTATCCCCAGAAACTGAGAGATTCATATCCTACTCTGTATTGAGAGAAAAAGTTATTGGACTCACCCTTCGCAGGTGATGATGCCGTAGTGCAGGCCAGTTGCCTTGTCCTCACAGATCATACAGATCATGGGCTGTTCGTCGTCTTCTTGTTCCTCTACTTGTTCTGTGCTCAGCATCGTCATACCCTGCGGCAGCGTTTTGTTTTGCTCACCTCCATTGCGGTGAGGCCAGGGAAGTGGGGGTGGTGCTGACGGCGCGTTCGACGTCAAGTTCAGCGCCTGCATCTGTTGCGACGCTGGCAGTTGTGTCAAGTCTCCGGCCCATAACCTTTCCATGTTTAACGACGACGGTCGTCCCGTTGGCGGGTGTGGGATAGGAGGTTGGTGATGCATTACGTGTTGCTGTTGTTGTTGTTGTTGTTGTTGTTGGTGCTGCTGCTGAGGATGCTGTTGCTGATGGTGCTGCTGTTGGTGTTGTTGCTGATGGTGTTGCTGTTGCTGCTGATGCTGCTGCTGTTGCTCCTGACCCAAGTTCAGTAACAACTGAGCAGCGGATTCCTCCGAACTCACTCCGTTTCCACTTGATGTGGACGATGAGGACGACGTCCAGCACAGCGGGGAAGTTGATGCTGCTGCAGCCGCTGCTGCCGCAATCAGTTGTTTATGTTGCTGAAACTGGACATCTACGGCCATCGGTGACGGGTGCGACCAGAACATAGTCCGCACACCACCTGCTTCACCCATAATGACCGTAGGGGTGGTCCGAACCAGTCCACTACTCTGAGTTGGTATCGCGGAAGCAGCACCGATGCTGCTCAACACCGTACTTGTACGAGGCGGTCCTTGCGAATGCGACGCGGGAGGCTTCATCTCGTGGTGGATGACCGTTGGGGGCGTAGGTTGCTGCTGGTAAGTGACGCTACCGCCGCCGATCAGTTCGGGCCGCACGCCGTTTATGCGACAAGTAGGGCTGGCAGTAGAGGTCACCCAGAAGGTTGGGGGTGGATTCATGGCACTACTGCCAGGAATCACGGGGCTAGGTGGGTGATGCATCACGGGGCTAGGTGGGTGTTGTTGATGTCGGGGGCTGGAAAGTACGGTACGATGAGGCGGCGGGGTCTCAACAGTCAACACATTTCCACCACCACCTCCATCAAACACGCTGTTATCACCGCCTTCTTTTAGTTGCGGGCCTGCTCCACGCGCCTCGGCACCAACTGGAAGGTCTTCTTGTTTCACGATGACGTCACGACGGGCCATCTCCGGAAACGCCGGTCCAGCACCCCGCGCCTCAATGCCAGCTGGATGGTCCTCTTGCTTCACAACGCCGTCACGACGAGCCATCTCCGGTAACGCCGAGTCCGGAGAAGCCCTACATGCCAGCATGGCTCCCTCACACCTGTGGACAGAATACAGAGTGAATAGACTGCCAACCACTTGTCTAGTTATGCCCAAGAAAGTAAAAACCACCAAAATATAAATTACATGAAGGGCAATTCCGTAAGTACATTTAAGTATACTATTACTACATGAGAAATCTAAAAATAACTTCACCTGATTCAAAAAATCAAGTGGTGATCATAAAGTGTATTTAGAATATATTAGCAGTCGTGGAGCAACTTGTTGAGTCACGAAGAGCCAAGGAATGACTGGTCATAATGTGAGCACTGAACATGAGTAATATCAGGCAAAGGAAGCAGATCGCAAACAGCTGTGAGGAGATGTCAAAAGGCTGAAAAACAACCACAAAAAATTGAGACCACAGTGAAGTAAGGAAGGCGGGGACAAAGTTCTGATTTGTATCTGATTGAAAAGGATGAACTTGTAGATCATTATAGTAAGAGGTTGTATGTTGAGCATTCAGCCCGAAGGCTGGTTTATCCTCAATAGCTCCGCAATCATATGTCGTAGATGGCCCAGGCGTCAGTGAAGAGCTGTACTAGGGAAATGAGGAGTGAGGTAATTTCCCGTTGCTTTTCTAGTAAGAGGTATCAAAACATATAACTAGTGACCTTCCTGACATATACGCATTGATTTATGGTTTATACTTTCATTGAAATACTAACTGATACATCTGATACATGCTCCACCACTGTCTATACAACAAGGTTGTAATGCATTGTTCGACATTCGAGAAGGGATCCGCTTCGTCGTCCTCAATACACTACAGCTCATTCGTACGTGGCAAACAAGGTGCAAAGTAGTGTTAACTAGATCGGTATCCACAAGGAGATCAATAATCATGAACGATCTAGTGACAAACATCGTTAAGTCACTGGAGAGTCACATGCAGAGATTTTGTTTGTTGAAAATATCTCCTTAGAGAAGTCTACAAACGTTTAAGGTAGAGCCTAATGTTGTTGAAACATTTAATCCATGTTTGTTACAACTTACTGTTTGTACTACAAGACGTTAGAATAAATTAAGCTCATTGTAATTAAGCAGATACAAAATTAAACTCGATGCTAGCAAGGCAGTATTAGCTGTCCGATCTGAAGCAAGTAACATTCTGTATTTGAAAATGAAGTGCAAAATTGTTCCGTGGCGGAAAATGAAATCCCAACACCAAGAAACTTAGGCTAAGGAGCTGTCTAGGTAACATATTTATTTAATTAAAATTTCCAGGTCACAGGTTCAAGTATGCGCAGAAGACGTGGTAATAATCACTGTGGTCCCCAAGATATTGAATACAAACATGCCCTGTGTCGTACAGGTGCCGTACGTCATTTTGTGGGATGGAGTTCCACTCCTGGTGCACTTGATCAGTCAAATCAGCAACGGTTAATGCTGGTACTGGATGACGTTGGATTTGTCGACCCATAATGTTCCATACGTGCTAAATGGGTGAAATGTCTGGTGATCTCGCAGGCCAAGGCAAATGGTCGACACTCCGTAGAGCACGTTGGGTGACAGCAGCGGTATGAGGACGGACGTTATTTTGTTGGAAAACACTCCCTTGAATACTGAGAGTGTATGGTAGCACAACCGGTTCAATCACCAGTCTGACGTATAAATCCGCTGGCAAGGTTCTGGGGAGAAGGACAAGAGTGCTCCTGCTGTCAAAGAAAATTGCTCTCCACACCATAACTCCTGGTATAGATCCAGAGTGTCCACGCCATACAGCTGGGCTCCAAGATCTCTCACCTGACCTCCTCCTTGCCAACCTATGATGGCATGGCACCAACTCAGAAACGAATTTCATCTCAGAACACAACAGATCTCCACTCCGCTGTCCAATGAGTTCTAGCTTGACACCACTGAAGTCGCAGAGGGCAGTGATGCCAGAGTTAGTGGCATGAACGCTACAGGGCGGCTGGCTCGAAGCTGTCCCTCAAGTAATCGACTTGTTACAGTTTGCTGTGTCACTCTGGTGCCACATGAGGCTCTAATGGCTGCTGCAGATGCAGTATGATCCACCACAGCCCTCTCCGCAATGGCCCTGTGCAGCCGGACATCGGTATTCTTGAGACAGTGACTTCCCGTGACCATTGTTGCAAACACCGGTGCAATAGCGCGGAAAGAACATCTACCATCTTGTATCCCTGTTACACGGCCTCGTTAAAACTCAGTAAGCTGCTGATACTGCCATTTTCGTCTCCTTAAAGGCATGTTTGACTCATACCGACCTGACAACGTTAACACCGTATGATGACTAACGTATAAAGCAAACTTGCTTTGCAAGGTCATAATGGCGCTACTAGCACTACTCTTCGTCGACTAGCGCGCAAATTTGAATAGGCGTCATCTTTCAGATATGCAAACACGCCTCCCAAATTTATTTTATCTACTACTACTCCTTGGGATTTCATTTTCCGCCAGTGCGATTTGACTACTCAAATTAATTTTGATCATATTTACTTCAAACACTCCCCTGCACGAGGAAGATTTATAATAACTCCCAATCACTCTAGAGAATCATATCATTCTAAGTAATAATATGGGAATTACTAAGCTCCCGATATAAATTTCAGAGTATTTCTATTTGACATTAAATCATAAGATTTACCGAGTTTTGTGGCAGTACATTCAAGTGCTCAATAACAGTTTCACACTCTCTTAAGTCTAATTTTTAGAGAAAGAAAATAAAAATAAATATTGGTGAATATAGAAAGATATAGCAAACGATAGAAAAAATGAAAATGGGCAAAACTAGCGAGTTACGTAACATAATCCAAACTTGTTACAAGATGATATGCTGGGAATGTCAAGTTCAGCATAACGAATGAAATACAATGGGCGATTAGTAAGAGAAGCTGTCATGTCAAAAGTTATCTTCTTAGTTAAAGAATAAGTATATTGTACTGTACCTGTCCCGCTGAGCGGGGCTCGGGGAGGATGGCACGAATTCGGTCGTCCTGGGGGGCGGGGACACGGGTCCCACCATATCTGGAGAAGATGTGCTTGTGTCAGCAACGCTTTCACCTGTAACAGAAAGTTCTTACTGAAAAAGAAAATCGTGTCTAATTTTCCTTTGAAAAAATCAAATGATCATAAATATGCCTTTCAATAAATTAAACTCAAATTGATAACGAATGTGCATCTAAAGAATCGTGTTCGAGACACATTTGTATGGAATCTGGAATCGACAAGTGTAGGATTCAGTGCATCGAAATGGGGAAACTGACTCAGCGCCTATGAAACTATCATTAATAACCGAGCGAGTTGGCCTTGGGGTTAGAGGCACGCAGCTGTGAGCTTACATTCAAGAGATAGTGGGTTTGAACCCCACTGTCGGCAGCCCTGAAGATGGTTTTCCGTGGTTTCCAATGTCCATACCAGGGTTGTACCGACTACGGGCGCTTCTTTCCTACTCCTATCCCATCGTCGCCATAAGACCTATTTGTGTCGGTGCGACGTAAAGCAACTTCTTAAAATTAAAATAAAAACTACCACGAATGAAACAGTCAGCTCTCTAGAGTACAGTATGATGAGATGACGTCTCTTTGATAAAAGAGCCTAAGTCTACTTCACATCACAGCCTGCACGGTTGCTAGGTAACAAACTCAGGTCGCTCAGCTACTGCTTCTCCTGGCACAATCATGTTCAATTCTAAAAACTTGACTAGAGTGATCCACGTACACAGCAATGAAGACAAACCCAGATAAAAGTAAGTCCATTATGTCTCCTAGACAGAGTTGAACAGCCCGCAGAACAAGAATATTAACCGTGTCTGTGGCTGGAACGCGGAAATGTTCTCAAGCAAGTACTTCTTTCTCTCACAGTCTGCAAGGTCTCGCCTAGTTTAACATAGCCTTGCCTAGCTTAGCCTAGCCTAGCATCGCATCAGGGACAGAGGTATAACAAACCTATTTCTTCCTTTCTCTCTTCAAAATCAAGAGCATTACATTAGTCTTTTTGCCATGAGAGATCGAGTTGTAAGAGCGACTGTATTCTTCGTTAAAGATACTTTCATGAACCATTCTTTTAGTGTACTTTACAACGTTGTAACATTGCATGGTATGTGAGTAGCTAGTTGCTATGTCTGCGCTATATTTTCACCTACAGAAAGAAACAGAGAATTTCAAGTGTTGGAAATTATGCACAAGACTTTCAGTATTTTTGGTTCACCTATTGTCACATACGGTGATTGCTGGTGATGTGTTGTCTGCACAAGCGTTGGTTATAATTACTTTAGGCTAAATAGGGAAGAAGAGGTCGTGGCCTGAATGTTAAGAATCACTTTGGCAATTGCCTGGAGTTGAAGTGGGAAACTAGACGAAACCACTTCAACGATGGCCGAGAATTCGGATTTTAACCCAATCTGCGACTGGATTACGCAGGGATGAGTGCATCTATATCCACCTTTCAATAATAATAATAATAATAATAATAATAATAATAATAATAATAATAATAATAATAATAATAATAATAATAATAATAAGAGAGAGTTGTAAGGGCGACAATATTTTTCGATATAGGCCTATATTCAGAAAACATCAGGTCAGAAAACCTTGAATGACCACATTGGTCCTGAATTTTTACAATTTAGACGATGATAACCGAAAATCTAAAAAATGGACCATTCTTTTATTCCTTTGCAACGCTGGAAAATTGCATGGGATGTGAGTGACTAGTTGTTATATATTTGAGAATGTTCCCGAAAATCATGTGCAATTATATTATTATTATTATTATTATTATTATTATTATTATTATTATTATTATTATTATTATCGTATAGTTTAAAAATCGGCGATGAATGTGACTTTTGAGAACAACAAGACAAATATATTTGTTACTAAACCCATCTAGGGCAAGGATCAACACTAAATTATTCAGTGACTAACCTGTGAAATACATAACACTGAAATAGGTATAGAACTTATTATGTATATTTCTGCGATTATTTTATGAAACGTGAAGAATGCGCCGTGATCCTCAGACAAAATTAAGTGGGTGGAAGACGAATCACGTTCGTGAGACAGGGCGACCTTAAATGTTGAGGCCAGAAGAAGACCTTGTATTGACCTCACTACCAAATGATACCAGTTTTGTGGTAGGGTTCACTACTGTATTTGTTTACAACGGATGCCATCATTGTTGTTTCAACCAGGATCTGGGGGCATCGTAACCGTCATAGTCGCATATATTTTTTGTATATGAATCGTGCTTAATTGCTAGTGTAGACATGCTGCTTATTTCGGTGTGATTTGAACAAGTTCTTGTTATTTCACTTTCTATTCTACTTATTGCTCAAATACTTTTAATAACATTATAATCATAGTAGCAAGTACTCAATCATACGTCTTTGCTATTTTAGCCACTCTTTATTCTAGAGAAGTAAATTACGATAACACATCCAAATCATTCAAAATTGACAGAATAACAGTATTAAGATTTATTTAATTAGTTTTGTTTTATGAATGATTATGTTGATCTTATTGATTTTTATACTTAGATAGCTTATATTAGAGCACAACACTGAAGATGTTGGGGAAGTTGATTAACTTTTAAGTATTTATAAATACTTACTGTTTAATTTTTGTCGATTTTTTTTTTTAATGATGTCTACATTACAATATTTATTTTCATCTTAGATTCGAGAAGTATTCCCGAAAATACTGGGTAAAGGCTGCGAATGTTAAGGAAAATCAAAAGAAATTAATATCTTTCATTAGAAATAATGACCATAATATATTTCATCTCAGTGCTATAAGTTACGAGGAGGCACTCCGTCGTATCGGGAAATCCTGTGAAGTCTTAACGTCGCAAAACACAGCAAAGCAGCTTATTTCGGTCACATTTTCCTAAATGACAAATACAGCCAGATACAACTGATCACAAAGTGAACGTGGGCACAGAAGATTATCCTTTGAACGGAACTTCAGACACTGGTTCGATACCAGGATACGGCAATTCACATACAGGAAACACAAAATAGGAAAAAGTACTCATGTGAGGAGACGGCACCGGAGGAGAAGTGACGTGGCCTGCCAGGTGTCTTCCTAATTCATCAACTCTCGCTCTTTAATTCCTTGTGGATCAATTCTGAGTGAACTTCATGTTATTTGAGGCGAGGCTAGGCTGGGTTGGCGACAGTTATTCAAACCACTAAAACAACAATCATATATGCCATTTTTACAACTTGAGTTGTTTCGGCAGACTGAGAAACCTAACAGTTAAAAATTAACTCAGTCGAAACTGAGACAGACATTGCTAAATAAAAAATAAAAATCTGCAACAAAGTCAGAAAGCAAAGATGTCATCCATACTGTTGTCTTCGTAGCACTGGATGGACCAGTCAGAGCTTTTGAGACTTCATTTACATTCATTCCCATGTTAACGCACTCAGTGCCCCGTAAATCACAAATCTTTCTTTGTAATTATAAATTGAATTTCCTTTATTCGTAACTGCAATAGGCTATTCATTTATAAATTTGTTGTGGTATTGTAGACCCTTGTGGTTACCTGTAATTTCAGGCAGATTAATAACGAACCGTTTGTACAATACGCATATTATATCGAAATTTTTAACGAACTGTGTTCAGATCTCCATATTTCGAATTTTCAGTCAGTCGAAATGATGTTAACATCCTTCAGCACTGAGAGATATCGAGATTCGGTTGTACTTCCTACACGGTAGCCTTGGATGGGACTGTCGCGTTTGATCCTGTGCGACTATGGCTATGGCTTTCAGGACAGCTTTTGTTGAAAATAAGTTCTGTGGCACAGAAACATTTTTTTTTATCGTGATTCAGAGTTATGCCAAGCCCTTGACGGTAGTCATCCTGAACAATGACGGCTTAAACCTCCATACAATTGAAATCTGCTTACAGGCTATCATTTCCATCAGCGGGAATGCTTGGGACTTAAGTGCAAAGGTACAAGATGACAGTTAATCGAACAAATTACCCATAAGAAAGATTATGGTTGTTTTTCAAGGAGCCAAAAGTATTTATAACCGAGTTGAACACGGACGTGCTATTTCATGCTGTTCAATTTTAAAGACAGGGTACGTCGGAATCCACATATATATGCATGCATGTAGAAAGTTAGATAGATAGATAGATCCTGAAAACTGGTCGGATACTAAACAGCCCTACCGTCAGCTTAATAGATAACCTAGCCGTCACTGAAGAGGTTTGCTAGAGAAGTTAGGAGTTATGTAGTTTCCCGTTACTTTCTTCATCAAGTCAGAATATGCCTTTACATATTAATCTGCCACATCCACCGAGATATATACACCAGCCGATCCTATGAATGACACTTTCACACTACTTTTTGTAGAGACTGACTTCATAAGGAATGGTTTTAATAGCATCCGTCAAACCTCAATCACTTTCGTATTGTCAGTGCCAAAGACCAGACCGAGATAGAAAGTAACAAAAATTGTCTTAGCCCATACCAGGAGAAGTAGACCACTCTGTGCTCTGAAAAGGCCATAGAGCCTACTCCTATAAATAATTTTACTAAAGTTGGATCTGGGCTTATCAAGACAGCGAAAGAGGTAAAAATTAAAAGTAGCCCCCAGCGTCCAAGCATCTTGGATGTGAGTTGTTCTCCATCTACTGTACAGTTCCATCAGGAACATTGTGTCCGCGCAAGGCCAGCGTGTTCACTTTGTTTTTATTAAAGGGACGTACTGTGTTTCAAATTTGTCACATCTCTGTCATATTTTGAATTACAAATAGCACATTATGACTCACCTAAACATATTTCAGCTCGGGAGTTTCATGTTTCAGTTGATGCCAACGTGGTGGGACTACCAATGAATGATTATGATGGTGATGCACAAGACTGAAAAAAATCATCGCACTCTACATTGTAAAGCCCTGTAACCAACATTTGAACCCGAGAAGTGCTGGAATGAATTTTTGACCGTTTAAATATCGGAAAATGCTAGCAGGAAAATGCGATTCTATTTCCCACTTGCATTTGTGTGCCGTATGTTTATATCACTTCATTTAACGCCTAGAGACAGTTCAGTTTGGAGTAAATGTTTATGAAACCCATGACAACAGCAATACCGTATTGGGGAAGTTTCCAGAGATTGAATATTGAATATAGCTGCCATCTGACCCCAACTTGGCAGGTTCGATCCTGGCTCAGTCCGGTGGTATTTTAAGATGCTCAAATACGTCCGCCTCGTGTTGGTAGATTTACTGGCACGTAAAAGAACTCCTACAGGACTAAATTCCGGCACCTCGGCGTCTCTGAAAACCGTAAAAGTAGTTAGTGGGATGTAAGGCCAATATTATTATTATTATTATTATTATTATTATTATTATTATTATTATTATTATTATTACTATCTCAGAATTCGCCGAAGATGATTGCGAAGGCCTATAGCTGGAAATTCTATTTCTTACCAAGTACAAGGGCATCTTCACCGACCCTTGTCCCTCCAGACCACCTGATACACAACTGATACACGACTGTGGAGGCAGAGAAACAAGACGGGAAGTAGAAAGCTATGGGGAGAATAACCTGAGGTTGTATCGCTACAAAATACAGTCATCAGGAGGAGCTGTTATTCCCTGTTCCCTGTTAAGTATTATATCATTATTATACAGGGTACCGAGCTCGATAGCTGCAGTCGCTTAAGTGCGGCCATTATCCAGTATTCGGGAGATAGTAGGTTCGAATCCCACTGTTGGAAGCCCTGAAGATGGTTTTCCGTGGTTTCCCATTTTCACACCAGGCAAATGCTAGGGCTGTACCTTAATTAAGGCCACGGCCGCTTCCTTCCCACTCCTAGCCCTTCCCTGTCCCATCGTTGCCATAAGACCTATCTGTGTCGGTGCGACGTAAAGCAAATAGCAATATATATATATACACACAGAGTTGAAGTGAACACACTTTCAAGAGTTGTTAACGGATTTTGACTGAGTACTTTGATATAAGGAACCTGAGAGCGCTGGCGAATCTTTTTTTTTTAAAATCTCGACTACGTTTGTGTTTGTTTACATCGAATTTGTTTTGATTTTAGAACTGAACTGCCTTTGCTTACGTTTACTCGGCGCAGTATCATTTGACTACTTGCCAAAGTACATGGACTTCTGTAATCAGTATAGTGATTCGTTCTTCATTTGCTGCTCATGGTACAAGTTAAAATTCTTTCATCATTTTGTGACCTAACGATGACTAATTTATGAAATGAAATTCATATCTCCTATTCAGAGATAGATGCTTTTCGCACCTAACATTGCGGACGCGAACTAGACGTTGTGTGGTGCTTACATCAACGTTGTGTACTCCTGATCTTGAAGTGGGTAAAGAGTTACAGGACTTCGGATTTGGTATCGTCTTATAGGTGAAAAATGAAAATCCACAGCCTGTTTTCAGTCATTCGAACGGGTCAAGAATGGGATGAATGAAGCCCCATCTAGTGGCGAGAATAGGAATTGTGCCGGCTGCCGAAGCCTGTCGCACTCCCCTGGGACAATGATCAATGAATGACAGATGAAATGAAAATGATATTGAAGAGTGTTTCTGGAATGAAATATGACAGGAAAAACCGGAGTACCCGGAGAAAAACCTGCCCCGCCTCCGCTTTGTCTAGCACAAATCTCACATGGAGTGACCGGGATTTGAACCACGGTACCCAGCGGTGTGAGGCCGGTGCGCTGCCACCTGAGCCACGGAGGCTCCGTCTAATGGGTAAAAATAAAAATGATATTTCAGTAAGTTACACAAAGTTGTCATGGCTCATGAACGCTATGTTCTCACAGATCTCTTTTATGCAGCTGAAAAAGTGAGTATAAGATGGTGAAGATCAGGACGAGGATACATCTGTACATCTCTTAAGTTCCTACCTGTTGCTCTCTGTTCATTTCAAATGCAGTTGCATCTACGTCGGATGCATTATTTACATGACCTACTTTCCTTATCTCCGGCAATAACAAGTTCTTATGCGTCATTACTCAGCTTGAAGCGTTAAAATCGCACCCGTATTATTGCTGTTACAGGGACGTCAGATAAGGAGCCTTCTCCCGCCCGATCCGCAGTAGTGGTCGTCAACAATCGGTCATTACATAAAGCCAAGACCTACATTATTCTGTTGTTTTTTGTGCTATTAATTCCTTACGCACGGTATACGCAGAAGTATTAATGTCGTCATTATTGGTCGTAAAAACTGTTGTGCACAACACTGACCCCATTGGCCTATAAGAGTTTTCGTCTGATTTAAAAATCGTAATTACAGAAAGAAGGAAATAACACTTCGCTACGTATTAGAAAACACTCTCAAAAGATGACGCAGCTCATTCACGTTACTTGATTGATAATAGGAAATATATAATTTCATAATCGTAATCTAAGTACTAGGGTAATGTTATTAAAAATACGAGCAATCGAGACGTTAAACAAAAGGCATAATTACGTAAAAATAAAGGAGGCTAGTATTCGTGGTCATGATCATAAAATCACATAAAACCGCAAGGCTACTTGCAAAATTTATATTGTCAGGACCAAGTTATTTCAGAGCGTTGAGGCTCTTGCTGTAGAGGCCTAGATTCTGAAGACCAATGGGTTTGAATACCGCGGTCGGTCATACACAAACTATTCTCATCTCAACTCCAGTAAATTCTGCGGCATGTCTTCCGATGGGCAGACCTGTTGCCTTCATTTTCTAGCAGGTTTTGGGTGTACAAGAATGGGAAAGGGCTAGAATTTGGAAGGAAGCGGCCGTGGTCTCAATTAAAGGACATTTGCTTGGTGTAAAAATTGGGAAACTCTGGAAAAATCACCTTCAGGGCTGCCGAAGGTGGGGTTCGGAACGACGATATCCCGAATGCAAGCTCACAGCTATGTGACCCGAACCGCGCAGTCATCTCGCTTGGTGCTGTTGCTTCTTGGTGGTAGTGTTAGAGATTGCTGTTTTAAGGGACAAAACAACGGATTATCGGCCGTTGTTAGCACTGATAAGAGGAGGAAAAGGGAGTGGCCCGACCTCTCAAGAATGGAGGTTTTTAAGAACGGAAAGAGCCATAAAACGCGTAGGAATGAAAGACTCCTTTAGTCTAAAAACGCAAGTTAATTTTGTCACAGTTAAAAAAGAACAAGAGCTGACTAAGGGATGTCGAAACATATAAAAGAGAGGAGTGAACAAGTTAGTGCAAGTTCACAAGTTATGATCCATAGGGCATGTTACGTTCCTAATCCCAAGTCGAACGTATCCGACGTCCCATATTTGACACCTGATCAGAGTTCAGATGGGTAATAGACCGATGTTCTTCTCCACCTGAAAACCTAATATGAAGTCAATTTCTAGGACACAGTACGTTAGCGAACACAGGGTCAACATGGGAAAAGCTCTTCTAAATCCTAGATATAGCCTCTACTCAATTATGCTTCCTAGTACTGTCATACTGCGTATCTCAGTGTGCTCGATGAAAGTGCGTATGTGAATTAAAATACTGTACAGTATTTATAACGATAACGATGAGATCAAAAGTGCACATTTTCATATGAATTAATCCTCAGACGTGCAGTAAACGTCACAATGACGCCTGATGGTATAGGATACGAATAGTTCGACCAAAGCATGGTGAGGCAAGGCCACGCTGAAGGTGCGAGACAACTGCGCAACAACATCCTGGTGAGACTGCTACCCGTCACACAGAGTGGGCGTGTGGGAAGTAGACCAGCTACGGCGACGCCGCGAAAGCAAGACCACTCAGTTTGTTTGATGAGATTTGTGTTATTGCCTGGTTGAATTTTCAAATGAATGAAGGCTAGGAGAAACTCAATAACAATTGTTGTTGTAAGTAGAATATTCTGAATTTTCTTCACTGTGCTTCAATCTTGTTGTCAGAAATGTCTTACTGCAGTTGCAAAAAAGGCAGTGACGCAATATCCATTGGTCTCTTCATAAATCTGACAGTTTACAAACTATTATTATTATTATTATTATTATTATTATTATTATTATTATTATTATTGATTTCTGCAGTAAATGGACTGCAAAATGGTTCCTTTAACGTTACAGTTAATCTCCTGACTCAGGTGTTTCGTATTTACGCACTCATATACGGGCCTAACCAGTTACACTACGCAAACAATATGTTCTATAAGAGACTCGTGTTAACGTGTACATCATGAAGGAAACTGATGAGAAAACTTCAAAATTAGTGACCTTTAAACCTGAGTAATATGCTATCCAAAATATCATTCCTCTAGATCGAAAGCTTGACTATAATGGTTAAACAAAGCACGAAACATTTATCTGTGCAAATCGCAAATTAATAACTTAATATATTATTATATTACAAGTTTATGTCAATATACCAACTTCTGAGTTGAAATGTAAGACTCTTTTCTCCTGCTGGTACATTTAGAGGTAATTCTCCATTGGATAACTACACAGTGTAAATCGTGTTATTTACAGGATAGACCATGGTATTACGTCTGTATATTAAAACTCGTTATTAGGCGTATGACGTTAAGTATTATAAGCATTGCGGGGAGATGAAGGGTGATAACAGTTATAGTCCGACGAATAATGTGGGTAACAGCCAAAAGGAAGGGAAGGCCCAAGAGGGAGAGTTCCTTAGGCTTCAAAAATGTAACACTGTCAGGCCCGGTAAGGAACAAGAGTTCATTGGACAGGAAAAATGAAAGAGAAGAGACTGGCATAAGGATGTGGACGTGATTTGTGAATGAATCAGGTCGAGACAGAATTAACACAAGAGAGTATGCCCACGTGTTATGGTCGTTCAGGTAGTTACGTGCAAACACTTCCAGAGTTAGTAAAATCTAGATTGCATAAATGATATCCCACGTAGTTCTATCCTATTCTTTAAGACTCTTGATTTTGTCATCCTTTATTCATCGTTTATAAATGTTCCCAAACACTTGAAGAAAACGGCTTTCGTAAATGCCCGTTTCTTTAGCTGAATGGTCAGCAATATGGCCTTCGATTCAGAGGGCAATGGGTTCAACTCCGACCGGACCTGATCTATTTTAACTGCGTAAGAATAATTCCTCTGGCTCGGAGACTAGGTATTTATGTTCATAATAATACACTTGTCTTTATTTACCTACAACACACCACACTACTAATCACCACACGCAATAGTGAATACATCCCTCCATACAGGATTGACGTCAGGAAGGGTAACCGGCCGTAAAACTGGGCCAAATCCACATCAACTGCCGACGCCAATAAATTGGGAAAAAGCCTGGAGGATAAACATCTTTTGTTAATTCTATAAAATAAATAACGACTGTGATATATATACGATCAAGTCTCATACTGCGTGATTTAGACAAAATTGAAAGTTATCACTCTGTGAACTTGCTTACGGCGTTATAGATACTCTCCGGTATCTGGAAGCATACGGCATGCATATTATAAGCTCCAATTTAGAAACAATGAATGCGATCCATGTACGGTATGTGGGGATGCACCGGCTCTGGGAAGCTGTCCAGCAGGAGATGTGCCAGCTGTCTTGTTGTGCGGCCCAGTTACCAGCCAGTAACCTTCCTCAACGATATTAATACTCTGAGTGACCAAGGTTCGCGATGTATCGTAGCGATTGTCCACTCATTACTGGACAAACGTCGTGAACGTTCTTATTCCTCCAGCTCTTATTCCTTCCAAGATAATCCCATAGATCGTACAAGAGAGAAAATTAACGTCAAAATTCAGGAACCCTACAGTACATCATTTGTAAGTAGAAATGAGATCGTATATATCAGAACTTGTTGAATTAGGATCGTCCTACATCATTTCATTAAACTAAAAATTATGAGAAGCCAAAATATTCTAGAAATATCGTGATAACCATGACTATCAACCCATATAAATAATAATAATAATAATAATAATAATAATAATAATAATAATAATAATAATAATAATAATATGTTTTTACTGACTACAATACACGTACTGCACTGTGTAAACAAAGCTAAAGGGCTTTCGTAAGAGAGCCTCTTCTTTAAAGAGCAAACCTTCTAACAATGGGGTGGTGGTTATCATGTTTTAAGGCGAAATACAACGAGATAATAATTCCTTTTGAAATCTAATCATAGGAGAAAGAGGAAAAGGCTCGATCGACTCTTAGAAGAAGGAGATGAAATGGAAGGACTACCGCATAACGGTTTCCTAGAACTCACAAACTTTTTCACGTGGTTTAACGTCGCACTAATGTATACAGGTTTTCGTCGGTGGTTAAGAAAGGAAAGGTCTAGGACTGGAAACGAAATGACCGTGGTATTAATTAAGGTAAAGCTTCATCAGTTGCCTGATGTTAAAATGGAAAACCATGGAAAAGCATCTTCAGGCCTGCCGATACTGTAGATGTATTCTATCCTCTGCCTAAAGAGGTGAATATTCTAACAATGTAATTAAGCAGATACAAAATTAAACTTGGTGCTAGCAAGTCATTATTAGCTGCCCGATTTGAAGCAAGTAGGTAAGGTAAGGGTTATTCTGCCCGAAGGCAGGTCCGAACCTCCGCAGAGGTGTTCCTGAGCCGGAGTTTACGTGCGGTAGGGTGGCCAGTTTCTTTCCGCTCCTCCATTCCCTTACCCCCCACCAACAGCGCGTGGCAACCCATCCAACTCCTGACCACGCCCAATGTTGCTTAACTTCGGAGATCTCACGGGATCCGGTGTTTCAACACGGCTACGGCCGTTGGATTGAAGCAAGTAAAATTATGTAAAATTATGTATTTGAAAATGAAGTGCAAAAGTCGTTCCGTGGCGGAAAATGAAATCCCAACACCAAGAAAAAGACATTGGTTTAGAGGAATGAAACTTAGGCTAAGGAGCTGTCTAGGTAACATATTTATTTAATTAAAATTTCCAGATCACAGGTTCAAGTATGAGCGTGAAGACGTGTTCATAATAATACACTTGTCTTTATTTACCCTACAACACACCACACTACTAATCACCACACGCAATAGTGAATACATCCCTCCATACAGGGTTGACGTCAGGAAGGGTAACCGGACGTAAAACTGGGCCAAATCCACATCAACTGCCGACGCCAATAAATTGGGAAAAGGCCTGGAGGATAAACAGCTTTTGTTAATTCTATAAAATAAATAACGACTGTGATATATATACGATCAAGTCTTCTGTTACGTTAAACTTCTCGTCTCTCTTAGATATGTTCGGTGTAGCAGCAATCGACTCCACGGAAATAACTCATTTTTAAAATCTTGAAAATATTTACGATGTCTCATACTGCGTGATTTAGACAAAATTGAAAGTTATCACTCTGTGAACTTGTTTACGGCGTTATAGATCTCTCCGGTATCTGGAAGCATACGGCATGCATATTATAAGCTCCGAGCCAGAGGAATTATTCTTACGCAGTTAAAACAGATCAGGTCCGGTCGGAGTTGAACCCATTGCCCTCTGAATCGAAGGCCATATCGCTGACCATTCAGCTAAGGAAAGGAACATTTACGAAAGCCGTTTTCTTCAAGTGTTTGGGAACATTTATAAACGATGAATGTTAAGAGGATGACAAAATCGAGAATCTTAAAGAATAGGATAGAACTACGTGGGATATCATTTATGCAATCTAGATTTTACTAACTCTGGAAGTGTTTGCATATAACGACAGTCTAAATCAAACTACCTGAACGACCATAAAACGTGGGCATACTCTCTTGTGTTAATTCTGTCTCGACCTGATTCATTCACAAATCACGTCCACATCCTTATGCCAGTCTCTTCTCTTTCATTTTTCCTGTCTGATGAACTCTTGTTCCTTACCGGGCCTGACAGTGTTACATTTTTGAAGCCTAGGGAACTGTTCAGAAACATGCTTTCAGTGCATACAGTAAATATGAATTCATTCGTACCGCATGGCTTGTCAGGTAGATTGTGTGGAGTACGAATTACTAAAAACTGATCGTTTAAGTATAGCCAATATAGAATATGCAGTTATTGTGTCTATAAAATTTATGTTGGTTAAACTTATACCACTAGTTCGTTCTTGGACCGAGATGACGTTCTCTGCCTCCTCTCCACTAACTACACAATCAAGGCCGAGGTCGAATTAAGAATCTATACAAGGTCTATGACTGGAGCACCCGACCTCGTAGTCCGGAAATCAATTCGTCGCCAACGGAGAGTTACAAAGCGACACAGATTAGTCATAGTCTGAAAATAACTTGTGGAGCGCAAGTTACAACAAGGAATGGGGCATGTGCTATATTTGGCTCATTGTTCCAGTATTGTGAATTCGGCTGACTTTTCTCTTATTATGGACACTTTTGGCCATCTGTTATCATCATCAGTTCGGATTTACACAACTGCATCTTGCAGTATCTCTTATAAAAATTACGACAAGACAGCGATAAAGTCTTATCTGAACTGGCTTCCTTACACCACGTGATTTTCCGAATGTAGGTCATGTTCTGTTGCATCCTCGTCGGAATCATGCATCTAACGCGACGTCCATTGCAAGGTTAAGATACTTCAAGCTTTTGAGGATATTCTCCTTGACATCGATGGAGCTACACAAAAACTATTGCCATACACTACGGCTGCATTCGGACATGAGAGCATTATACAGGAGGCTCTAATAAATGCTGTGTACTGAACACAGAAACACCAAGGTCGATAGCTACAGTCGCTTACGTGTGGTCAGTATCCAGTATTCGGGAGATAGTGGGTTCGAACTCCACTGTCGGCAGTCCTAAAGATGGTTTTCTATGGTTTCCCATTTTCACACCAATACAATGCTGGGGCTGTACCTTCATTAAGGCCACGGCCACTCCTAGCCCTTTCCTCCTCCATCGTCGCCATAAGACATATCTGTGTCGGTGCGACGTAAAACAACTTGTAGAAATTGAACACAGAAACCACCCGTCAATCTGACAGATTTTGTAACAGTCAAACGAGACACGAATAGTCGAAATGATGTTGTAAGTCATTATTTACGCAATTTTCATTGGACAGTTCTAAATGTGTTGCTGATATAGTCCGTCTGCTACGTCATTAGTTCGGAGGCTGGTCGATCCCCAAATAGCACAACCAAAGGTTATAGGGAAATTGCAAAAACCGATGGAGGCGCTATAATGAGCAGTGCTAGGGATAGTGAGGAGTGAAGTAGTTCGCCATTACCTTCTCACTGGGCCATTGAGTGCTATTACAGCACCTTTCATAACATCCGGCTTATACTCAGCACCACAGCTTCCACACCATCATAGCCATAAATGAACTGAGACTTCAGTGGAAGCTACACTTCGCTCTAGCCTATGCCAAGAAACAGATGCAAAAGTACTTCATCCATCAATATATAGCAACAAGTGCACTAAAGTGTATTCCGACAACCTAGGAACATGGTTTCTTAGAGTTTAATTTCAAATCTCCGTTAAAGAGTGGTCTTACAACAATAACATCATAGGCATTCACTTCATATCTCCCACGCATATATAAACCCTGTGGATACCCATAACAAACATATTTATAGATTCAATTGTTTCTGAGAAAAGTGTACCTGAGAGGATCTTATACAACAGGCACCACGAGCTCACATCTGCGCATGCGAGAGCACTTTCAGAACGTTTCACATGCTGCCGAAAACAGTTTGGCTGTATGGCAAACGATATTCGCTTATTCTGGGCAATGGAAAGACGGTAAAATAAGAAATTCACATGTCGCTTGTCCGAGTTCAGTAGCACGATGCACAGCAGGCTGCTGTAGACGGCTGAGGCGTAGATAGACATAGGCAATGTCCAAATATCACGAGTTCGATTCCCGTCCAGGAATTTGAAGATACATTTCGCCATTCACTCACATATATTACTAATTAAACTGCTAATGATTAATTAATATTAGTCATTTCATTGGTTTACATTATGAAATATAACCGATTTCTTGTTCATTCTTACGTCCAAGTGAATATCGCGATGCAATTTACTATCTACAGTCTGATATCCTTGCATGTCTGTACGTATCCCTCTTACTCTTTACAGCTGTAATTCCCGTAATGGAGGAGCTTGTAAGCGGTACGCCAGCCGTGTTGCGGTGCAGACTGAAGTAACCGAATTAGGGATGCCGGACTCCGAAAGTACATTGCCGCTAGGAAGGTACATTTGAGTGGGGACCATATAACTGATCGCCTCCCATGTGCCACGAGAATGCTGAACTTTGCGTGGGAGCTTTTCTGTGGAGCTACGGGGAGATCCGCGTATACCCTGAACCCAACGCCTGATATGATTCTAAGTACGTTACCACCTCTTACCGAAGTGGTCGGTTTAGCGTTAATTGCTGGGGTTGGTTTACCTCACACGGTGTCGGGATGTTGTTTAAAATTCCAGGAACTCTCGATGCGGAGATTTATGAATAGCTTTCCACTCTCCGGATGAGTTCAGTATTGAGCATAATTTATCCCGAAGGATATCGTGTTAGCTTTCAGCAGGATAACCATCCAGTTTGTGCCTCGAAGGCAGTTCAGCAACGGTTTGCTTTGCAGGTAAGGATCGAGGCGAAATCTTGGCCTCCGAATAATCCTGACCTGAACCCCACTGAGAATGTTTAGGATTTAATGAAGAGGACTCTGCGGGAAAGCCGTTGTCGCCCAAGATCAAAAGAAGAGCTATGGGCCGTGGACAATAGTGCTCTGGGAAGAAGGGGTTCCTCCAGACCCTCGCTGCTTCTGTGCATTATCGACTTCGAGCGGTCATAAGAGCTCGAGATTCGGTAGACCCGATGCTGATTAATTTTTGTTTCTGTATTTTTCTGTCATGTTTAGTCCTCGAGCGCAAAGACAAAATTCTAGGGAATGAGTAAACACTACTCGCTATCTGTGTAACGTCCACATCTCTGCTAGCAACGAGCAACCAGAATAATAATAATAATAATAATAATAATAATAATAATAATAATAATAATAATAATAATAATATTTTCCTCTCATTTCAGTGAATATTCTGAGGTATTTTAAAGCGTCGACTTCACATTCCAATTACTCGGCATTGAATTAACTTATTACACTGTAACGAACATTAGCATGTTTTATCCTGCTTTCAATGATGCTAAAGATAATAGGCGGTTTATATAATAAAAAATATTGGTAAGTTTGTGTTGAGAGTTATAATTCCATACATTTTTAATTAATCGTATCCACTAATTAGGCCTACATGAGCCCCTCTCCTGATATTCTGCCTGTGACAGTTTTTTTTTTTAATTCCTTGTTGTTTAAGAAATATCCTGTGGTAATGTTTAGGCTACTCTCCCTGTATATGTGCATTGTAGGTTAAGATATTTGGAATAATTAAAATGCTACTTACACAGTTTAAACGAGCATTCTGCATTAACGTGCAACTGCAGTAATGATGACGTATTCAAAAAACACGGTGACATGTTTGAAACCCACAATAAGTGGAAGGAGCGTGTGGAATTAAAGGTTTCACTAGATCAGTGAATAATAAAGTATTTAATTTATATTTGCAATATACATTTGCCGAAGAATACTTTCATAACAAAATAGTTACGAAGTAAGAGTAACAATTAGTATTTAGAGTTAAGTCCTGACGCTCTATGTATAAGAACAGCTCTTTTCTACCTAGACAAGAAAAGCATGTGGTCGACAGCAATATTGTAACTTAACACACAGACATTTGAAGCGCTATAATTTGCACAAGAGTTATTTCACGGCGCACTGTACTGAATTCTTCCTTAAGCTCCTCTAACAACTCTTTATCTGTTTGCTTCTCTCTGTCGAGCGCGCGTAGACGTGCCCCAAAATCTTAACCCCGTTAGTTAAAAATTGAAGATACAGACAGTCCCTTTTAATGAGTCAGATATGCAAACAAATGTGTCAGCATAGAAACACGAACTGAGAGAAATTAGGAAGAAAAGTGAAATGATTTCCATACTAAAGCCTTCGTCTATAGGATAAAGGAGAAGCCGTGATAGCTTTTATTTGTTGCACAATGTGTAAAGGGGATGCAAAGATACTTCATACTTATTCAAGAATACTATTGCTTATAACATCCATAAGTTACAGAGCAGCCTGAACCTAATCGAGGATGAGTTTAATGTTTGTCTCTTCACAGAGTGTCACTCCGTGTGAGGTTTGTGCTGGACAAAGAAGCGGGACAGGTTTTTCTCCGGATTCTACGGATTTCGCTGTCATCTTTCATTCCAGCAACACTCTCCAATATCATTTCATGCCATCTGTCAGTCATTAATCATTTCCCCAGAGGAGTACGACATGCTTGGGCAGCCGACAATTCCTATCCTCGCCGCTAAGTGGGAGCTTCCTTCATTCCATTCCTGACGCGATCGAATGATTGGAAACAGGCTGTGGATTTTCATTTTCTTCACAGAGTAGGCCTATTAGAAACACCATAATACTTTTTCTTATATTAGGAACCGAAAACAAAACAAATAAATTCGAGCTTCGTGTTCAACTTAAAAGAATCGTTCGGCGGTGGTGGTGGTGGTGGTAGTGGTGATTATTGTTTTAAGAGGAAGTACAACTAGGCAGCCATCCTCAGTCGTCGGGGCCGATGACCTTAGATGTTAGACGCCTTTAAACAACAAGCATCATCACAAGAACGCACAACATTTTTTTAAATAAACTTTCTCTTAACAATAAAACTGGCAACTATACCTTAAAATGGTCATTATTTTTGTGTATAAAGATAAGTTTTATTCAATTTTATAGAAAATTCATAGCAATACTAGATGTTAAAAATGAGTACAGAACATCGAACATGATTCTAAATATTTACGAGAGGTCAAGAATATCGGTAAATCCGTACATCTTGGAATAAAATAAAACACTGACCATCACTGCTACATCTCGAGTCCACCTTCCGCCGCTTCAGTTTCAAGTCTTGGAAGAGGCTCATTGTGTCCAACTCACACGGGGTTCTCGTAAGGGTCATAATTCCTGAAAAGAAGAAAACATATTGGATTAATACAAACTATCACTCAGGGACCATAGGGGAAAGACAGTCGATAAAATCATATAATACAATAACTCGTTGGGATATTAATGAGCAAGAATTAAGTGATAAAGAATAAATATAAAATGTATATGATATGGACTAATAAATATGACACATCCCCCAACTAAGCCACAGGTTTAGCTCATAAACGCCAAGTCATATTATGGTTATCGCATGAACTCATTCAAAACTTAAACCAACGAAAGGTATATGAGGAAACAAGCGCAACCACGCTGTTCGAGGTTTTAGATCACGACGAACTTTGAGAACGACGGCTCTTGACATAGCAGGAAGTCTGCTTTTGGTAGAAGATGGCACGAAATCTAGATATCTTTGTAATTTAGTATATTAATTCATGCAAGACAGTAAGACTGGTAAGCTGTAGTGATCCATTTTTGATCGCGAGCTGATGGTGGCTATCATGAGTTTGTTTTGAGTCCAGCTATTTTTGCACCTTTTCAAGGAACGTTCTGGAATTTGTATTTTCATTTATGACGAGGGTTACATCTAATATAAATCATGGTTTATCTCGAAGCTCATGCCTTAAGTCTAACGATTTGGATGCTGTTGTTATACAGTACACAGGGCTTACAAGTTTCGTCCTTAGGGTTGACCGCAGTGGAAGTGAAAGCTAGAAGTCGAGCCTATTATTATTATTATTTTTTTATTATTATTATTATTATTATTATTATTATTATTATTAAACAAAAAATAAATCGGTGCGGCCAGTATCCAGTATTTGGGAGATAGTGGGTTCGAGCCCCACTGTCGGCAGCCCTGAAGATGGTTTTGCGTGGTTTCCCATTTTCACACCAGGCGAATGCTGGGGCTGTACCTTAATTAAGGCCACGGCCGCTTCCTTCCCAGTCCTAGCCCTTTCCTGTCCCATCGTCGCTGTAAGACCTATCTGTGTCGATGTGACGTAAAGCCAATAGCAAAAAAAAAAAAATATCGGAAGTTTTGACCTTAAATACGTACCGCGCGATGGGTTTTATCGCAGTCAGTATGTCATTGTTGACATTTTATGTCTTAATTCTAAACTAATTTTTCACATCTTCATTTTCTGCCACTGGGGCAGTAGATGTGCTCGGCTGGAGTTTCAGCAGCGTGAACTCGCCTGACGTCATTCGGCCGCCTTTACTTTGAGACACTCTCGATAAGCCTTTTGATTCTCGACATTGGCAGATTCTCCTGAATGCGTTTTCGATCATTTTGAAGTCACTTATTTTCCATATGCCACGATATTTTACGAAAGAATGTCAATTTTCTCACTTTTTCGCACCATAGTTCTCTCAAATGCTCATTCAGTAGACCTACTGTATGTCTCATGGCTGGAGGTCATCTGAAAATCTGCGGTACGAGAGGTAGTGTGACGGACGTGTAACCTCAGCATCAGTGCAGTCTGTGATGTAAGGTACGGATGAATGGCGAGACAACCGCGCAGGCTCCTGGTCTTCTGCAATCAGCAGCCGTTGATGGATGGCCATGACCGAGAGACATATGCTTCATCATATGATTTTCGCAAAACGAAAAGTGGTTTCTTTTTTGCCATGCGCGTGTAGAACCCACCAACAAGAATCAAATGACACCTCACACGACATGCTACCACGCCGGAGTCCAGAGCCTCGCGGCACGGCGATTTAATACCTCAAAATAACAGCACTACTGCGACACCAGATGACGTAATACGGAGGTCAAACTCTTAACGCTGAGATGCATTAGTCCTTTCTATTTAAAATGAGATATTGAACACTTTAGTCACAAGTGTTTTGTAGAAATCATTTCGATTGTAAAACGAAAATGTTTTTGTCATGCTCACCAAGCACAGTTACAAAAATACAGAGGTTGTACGTTAATACATCCGCAATGAGGTCATTGTCTTCGCCACTGGAAATTAGTTAAAATATTTAATACTATATGTTACTATTTTATTTCTCTTACCGACCGGAGTGTCCTCGCTTGTTATTAACCCACTATAGCTACGGAGCCAAGCTCTGCATTCGGGAGACGAGTGGGTTCGAACCCAACCGTCAGTTTATTTCCTGTGGTTTCCCATTTTCATTTCCAGGCAAATCCCTGGACAGTTTCTATCCATAGGTAACACTCGATTCCTTCCACCTCTTCACCATCATTTCATTTCATCTTCGTTAGCTCCAGTACTGAAGTTGACGCCAAAAAGGGCATCCGGCCGTAAACATAATGTCACATACTTTCATCTCACTCATCCCCCACCCTGTAACACAAAACGGGGCTAAGGGGTAGACATTCTTAAATATCGATATCCCTAAATTATAAGGCAGGGTGGAAACGTGCTTTTCTTTTACCACAATAAACAGAGGCATCTTCCGGCATGATGTGCATTGGGCTCTATCTCCCAGCCCAAACCTACCACCCATACCAATCTTCAATTCTGGACACCTTTACAGCTCAACCAAACAGCTGCCGTAGTATGAAGAGCCGGTGCCGAAATCATTACGTACATCATACGTAGACTATGTGTCTGAGGTGCAAAGCGCAAGATGTATACATGTTCCTGAATGTACAGAGTATGTTAGAATATTACCACCTCCTATGAGCGGTATTTCTGTATCTGTCTCTTGGCACTGGCCAGAGCAAGATATAACTCCCGCCGAAGTACTAGCCTCATTTACGGCTTTGAGAGTATGGAAGCACTTGAGGTATGGGTGGACAGAGTAATAGCATTCGGCTGTGCCTGACTGTTATGAAAGGTGTTACTCATAGCGCCGGAAAGTAATGGCAAACTACCTCACTCCTCATCTTGTCTAATACGCCTCATTTTAGCGCCGCCACCGGTTTATGCGGTTTCCCATAACCACGTAACGTCTATTTGAGGATCCAACCAGCCTCTGCGCTCATAACAGACAGACCTCCTACGATTTTCAGAATTCCCCACTAAAAATATTTAAACATTACATCTCCAGTGACGTTCTTAAAACAGGCGGCTCTAGATAAATCTAAGGTATATTTATTACTAATATAATTAATAATATAATAATAAATATTGAGTTCTTCAGAAATGCACTTACTCAAAGCATTCTTCGTGTCTCAAAACAAGACCATTTATGCAATTTAAAAAAAATCTTTAAAATATTGATGTTTACCGACTAAGTGATAATGGAATATTCCAAAATGTATAATAAATTACAACTAGAAGAAAATGCTCCTTTTCTTCTAGGATATCTAGTCTAGAGGTGGAAATTGCAAATGAAGTGAACAGATAGTTACAAACTTACAGTTGGGAGGTGGGAACGAAAAAAAAAGGAACGTCACACTATCTAAGGAAATGCAAAGACGGAGATATTTGTGATCGAGAATGTAAATGTTAAAAAAGGATATGTTATTTGATAACATACTTCATTGTATGTACCGGTAATATTGGTAAGTCAAAGACTAAACAGACTTCAAAATTAAAAGGTAGATGTTAAAATGCGGAAGCTGGAGGCAGAGCAGAAGAAGCTAATGATTACATACCCGACGATACATCCCGGAAGAAGGAAGAGAAGCAGGTAGACGACATTCACCACCACAACCGCTTGTGCAACAAGCACGCTCACTCGCAGCACAACCGGAGTACCCCTCTCCAAAGCACTCAGTGCTATCTTTTTTTTTCACCGTTGCAATTGTGTGTAGACATCAACATAATCATCACTTTCACTCGTACCCCTGTGACGTCACTTCGATCACGTGACGTTGTTTTTCCTTTCCTTTAACATCGGTCGCTAACCCTACCTGCAGAGAAGTAGGTCATTACTTCACGAGGGAGGGGAGTATCAATTCCCCCCTCTCCTTCACCGTCCCTCCCACGCCAGTCTCTCAGCCACGTCGGCCGACAAGTACACACGCCATTTCATTTAGGTCTACATTGGTTTTCTTCACTAAGATGGCCACCAATCGTCGGAGACCTTTCTTAACCAAACGTTTCCTTCCTAGACTAGCCAGATGGACGTTCTGAATTGTTATTATTGTTTCATATAAAGAGCTTGCAACACGAAGTATGATCATCTTATGTGGGTATTTGCAAAGACTGAAATTCCTAGTATTAGGAACGAAAAAACCATAACCTATAGTTTACTTTCCTTCATGGAATAAGTCAGGAGTTGTGAAGAAAACAAACAGAAAACTACATATAGAGTGAGGTTTCATCTCATTTCTCTGCACATTTGTGTTGTCTGAGGCCAATATGAAATTCGTGACAGAGCAGAAAATCGATCCCGAGTGGAATGCTACAATAGTAACCCATATTCTAGATCATACAGCAGCGGAGTCGGTCGAACTGATTTAAGGAAAAGTGGGGTCTGTGATTAATACACACGAAACTAACAGAGAAAACCATAGTAAAACGTATTATTATACTCGCTTATCAATGCGTTTGAATAATAATAATAATAATAATAATAATAATAATAATAATAATAATAATAATAATAATAATAATAATAATACGGTAATAATAATTTTACTGGTTTTACGAATTCACTCACCAATTTTACGGTTTCGAAAATATATGTCCCGCACGACTTATTTCACGTGCCAGTAAATCTAGCGACACGAGGATGGCGTAGGCCTACTGTATTTGAGCAACTTCAAATACTATAGGACTGACCCGGTATAGAAGCCGCCAACTTCAGCTCAGAAGGCCAGTGGTCTTACCGTCTGAACTGCTCAGTGCGACTTGTCACATCCTTTATCGTTTCTGTGGAATCACTGTAGTCGAGCTCACAGTTAGAAAGACTGCCTCGGAACTTAAGAAATAGAACACTCTATTCTTATCATGGAGCATAAGTAAAGGCACATACTTGAAGCAATATGTTTTACAATTTGCGACAACTAACCCTCCCTGAAACTTCTCGAACTCTATCAGTCGCCAGAGTGAGCCAATAAGAAAACAAAAATAAGCTACCATAAATTTGATTCTTTCATTTTATTTTTCGTGTGTGCATTCGGGACAGAAAGAACTCTCTTTACAGTCTTACCAACGAATGATTGTCCGGCTCCATGGCTAAATGGTTAGCGTGCTGGCCCTTGGTCACAGGGGTCCCGGGTTCGATTCCCGGCAGGGTCGGGAATTTTAACCATAATTGGTTAATTTCGCTAACACGGGGGATGGGTATATGTGTCGTCTTAATCATCATTTCATACTCATCACGACGCGCAGGTCGCCTACGGCGTCAAATCCAAAGACCTGCATCTGGCGAGCCGAACTTGTTCCCGGACACTCCCGGCACTAAAAGCCATACGCCATTTCATTTTCAACAAATGATTTAAATCATTATTGTGTTTTTACATCTCCTTAGAGAATTCCAGGCTAGAGCTTTGTCATCATACATTTCGCGAACCTACTATAAATGAACAATATCTAAATAACTCGTGTCACTGTAACCTGCATGAGGGGTGCTATGTTGTTGCAGATATTGTTAAAGATCACCGGATTACGTTTAAGAACTTGAGGATTAAACAGAAATGAAAGATGAGAAAAGTGTAATCGGAACTCATTCTCATAGGATACGAGTAGATGTAACACTCAGTTTTTGCGAAAGTGTCATTACTGATTTTTTTTAGAAGTTGCTCTACGTCGCACTGATACAGATAGGTCTTATGGCGACGATCATTGATGTGTAGGCCCTACACGGCTACAGGCTAGATGGCAATGATTGTTCTTTTAAGAACCAAAACATTGAGATAATCAGAGCTATAACTACTGCCCTGCTTACTTACTTACTTACTTACTTACTTACTTACTTACTTACCAAACATTTCCAAGTTTTTTGAAATCATTTAAGAAAAGACTAGGTAAACAACTAATAGGGAATCTGCCACCTGATAGTCCTAAATGCAGATCAGTGTTGACTGATTGATATGCATTGACTGAACACGGGGGAGTGGGGCTGCGCTGATTCAGTGACATAATTTCCACTTCGTCACTATGGTTCGAATCTTGGTCAATAGGCTACATGCGAACTTAAGACAAAATCTTGTCCTATCTTCGAGTGACTTCTTACAGACAAATTATTATGGAACCTTTGTGACTTCCTACAGATCTCTGGGTCACTTCTTAAGACACTGTTGTGACTTCATACATATCCTTGGGCCACTTCCAATGGGCCAACGGCCGTAGTAGCCGTGTTGAAACACCGGATCCCGCGAGATCTCCGAAGTTAAGCAACACTGGGCGTGGTCAAGATTTGGATGGGTTGCCACGCGCTGTTGGTAAGCTAATGGAGGAGCGGAAAGGAACTGGCCACCCTACCGTACGTAAACTCCGGCTCAGGCACACCTTTGCGGAGGTTCGGACCTACCTTCGGGCAGAATACATCCTTGCCTTACCTTACTCCACGTCACTTCTAACGAAACCGTTGGGACTTCATACACAGGCTATAACATGGTCACTTCTAACGGAATCGTTGTAACTACATACATATGATATCACTCGGTCACTTCTAACGGAACCGTTGGTGTTAATTAACTCGTGTTAATTTCATGGAGATCTGCTGGTCACTTGTAATAGAACTGTGTGCGACCTTTCGCGGAACCTGTGTTGACTACATGTAGACTTCTTGCGGAACCGTTTATTAACTCTCGTGAGACTGAAAGGCTACGTCCACACCGGAGGTGGCTCGGAGGTGCCTAGATAGGTGTGTAGAGAGGAGCTTAGGTAGGATGTGTGCTGGCCGCACTGCTCGGAGCTGTGTTGCTCTCAAGACGAGGATGACGCAAAAATGTCTCTGTCCAAGTTAGAAGAAATTCTTATTGGGAATTCTAGTTTGAAGTACGAACTATTCTATTTGCGTTCTTCATCTTGTTGGGTACACGAAGTAAATGAGCCTAAGTCGTTTAATCTTCTCTACAAACAGTTGCGAATAATCTGGACACATTTTATGAATATTTACGAATGACTACACAAACGTTCGATATTCTGCTTAATAAAATTCAAGTACACTGCAAAAGCAGGACACCAACTATTGGAAATACCTATGACCCAAAGAACGACTCGTCGTCACTTTGAGGTAAGTAAAAGACCACGGCATCCTTTAAATTTTATTACGTACTTTAATTTTCATTTAAAGAAAAATGCGCGCAAGTCGCTCTAAGAGTGAACAAAAGCTACGTAAAAGGTATGTCAAGTACAAAAACAAGTCTTGTTTCTACCTGGATAGAAACTTGAAAAAACAGCCCAGTTCGTTCGCTAGGATAGACGCTTAGCGACTACCCAGGGAGCCAAGCCAAGCCGAGCGCGCGGTACGGCCACTTCCATTCGTTCGCTTGGATGAATCATCCTAGCGACTATCCACCATCTAGGCGCAAAGCAAGCTCGCTTCTCATGGAAGATCTCTTCGTCTATAAGGATTGGTAGGTAAAAATTAACGGAACGAAAAATATAACTGTTTTCACCGTGAAGTTGCTGACATCATCGGAAGGTTTAGAGGAATGGTGAACAGTTGGCCGGGCTGCATGGGCGTACCTCCGCAGCCAGATAAACAAGGTCAGCGGCATTGGCTGGGCCATTAGCTGTTGTTGCACCATCTAGACGTGTGGGCACAACTCGTCACGCTGCGGCAAAATAGCACACTGTGTATCTTCCTTTTAAAACAGGTCCATTTCCACTACATCGCACAAGGACTTACAGGCACAATGTCCCCATGGTAATTGTAACTTCACGAATATGCTCGATCGCACTGAACTTTCTATCGATGATGGCACAGTCACTCAAAAGAGGAGTGAAGGCATGGCACCATCTCCATATCCTCGTCCAACCCAGCACCATACCCAATGCAACGATACATACGGTCTTTTACAGGGTCAAATAAATAAATCAGTCCTTGGAAGTTATCATGCAACCTTACCAAATGTCAGGCAACTGGCTGTTAAAAAAATTCTTACATGGGGTTCGAACCTCCTAACTCGAGCACTATCCACTATCATATATCTCCCCGTCCGCTTCCCATGTGAGCTACTGCGACATTTGACCTACGACGGCCACTTCCCAGGCTATACAGTACCGTGATCCCAGTCTCTGCGTCCACCTCCTGTTTTAAAGTATGGTTTCATTCGAGGTACCCATAATGAATTAATAGTGGAGCTCACGATTCCTGCTGTCTTCTAGCCCGTAAACACGCATCTCGTTATATCACACCGGTTTAGGAGAGGGGCCGATGTCAATCAATCAATCAATCAATCAATCAATCAATCAATCAATCAATCAACCAATCAATCAATCAATCAATCACTACTGATCTGCATTTAGGGCAGTCGCCCAGGTGGCAGATTCCCTATCTGTTGTTTTCCTAGCCTTTTCTTAAATGATTGCAAAGAAATTGGAAATTTATTGAACATCTCCCTTGGTAAGTTATTCCAATCCCTAACTAACTGTAGTAAATGTGAAGGGTCCGCCTCTGTGGTGTAGTGGTTAGCGTGATTAGCTGCCACCCCCGGAGGCTCGGGTTCGATTCCCGCCTCTGCCACGAAATTTGAAAAGTGGTACGAGGGCTGGAACGGGGTCCACTCAGCCAACTGAGAGAGTAGAGGTGGGTTCGATTCCCACCTCAGCCATCCTAGAAGTGGTTTTCCGTGGTTTCCCACTTCTCCTCCAGGCAAATGCCGGGATGGTACCTAACTCAAGGCCACGGCCGCTTCCCTCCCTATTTCTTGTCTATCCTTTCCAATCTTCCCGCCCCCCCCCCCGCAAGGCCTCTGTTCAGCATAGCAGACGAGGCCACCTGGGCGAGGTACTGGTCATACTCCCCAGTTGTATTCCGCAACCCAATGTCTCACGCTCCAGGACATTGCCCTTGAGGCGGTAGAGGTCCGAGGAAAAAACCAACCCTGGAGGGTAAGCAGGTTAAGAAACAAAGAAAGTAAATGTGAACAGGTGGACCACCCGGTATAGGAAGGTTGCGTGGTTGAGGATTGTGATGAATGAGTTGCAGGAATATTGAGAACAGTTCAAACACCTACTGTAGTCTCCAAAGCCAAGGGAATTTACAATTTAAGATTAAAATCCCTCGACCCGGCCAGGATTCGAACCCGGAATCCCGACCAAAACTCTTCTCTAAATATCAACAGTTATTAGATGTCTTATACCATTCTTTAATACGTAAGTGCCAGTTAACAAACAGTCGACAATGATGACCAAAGTGCCATCACCATCAACAGAAGTTCCAATTATTCCCCATTACGCAGGGAAGATACGGCAGCAAATTCTTTTCCTTGTTTAGCCACCAAAATTCGAAGTAAAATGAGGTACAAAAGCGACAGTATAGGGCTGCATCGATATCTCATTTGACGTTACTTTTCACAAAATGTAAATCTGTGTCTTGGTGACACGGTCTCAGTTTCCTCTGACAATCGGGTAGAACTTCTACTCTGTCTTTCGTATATTTCTCTCTTATTTCTCCTCTAAGTCCTGAGATCCTCGTTTTAATGGATTAAGACCTTTTTATATTTGTTGTTTTATTTACTACAATCGCCTTCGTCATTAGAGACTAATAACTGCTATGTCAGCCTCCTTCAAGTAATAAATTATCATCAACCTCAGGATAAGTCTGTTCCTCTGTGACCTTCGACAGGACAAATCATCAGGAAGGGAGGTAGGATATGCCGAACAAGGAATTGGTAAGGAAATAACTATGTTACCAAGATATGAATTAGCGAATGAGTTGGCCACGCGGTTAGGGTCACGTAGCTGTGAGCTTGCCTTCGGGAGAGGGTGGATTCGAATCCCACCGTCGGCAGCCCTGAATATGTTTTTCCGTGGTTTCCCATTTTCACACCAGGCAAATTCTGGGTCTGTGCCTTAATTAAGGAACACGGCCGCTACCGTTCCGATCCTATTCGTCCTTGTGTCACTGGAAACTTTCGATGTGTTAGTGCGACATTAAAACACTAGCAACAGACCTGGGAAACTATAGAAAACAATCTTACAGATGTCTGTTAGAAAAAATTCGGATCTACTTTTACCTTCCAAATTAACTTCTTAATGCGCTGAACCTAGTGATAATATAGCAACGTGGAGACACACCAAACAGTTAAATGATAATATTTTTTCTTGACTTAATTTGGTCTTCTTAATCAACCTGCGACGGCTAACGAATAGTTGGTGTGTCTTAGCGAGCGGAGAGAATAAGAATATAACGATGTAAGGTGGTAACAGGAAAAAGATCATTTGCTTAAAAAGCAAAGAAAGGGCACGATCTAGATGGTTTTTCGAATAGGCCTATATTAATTATCTTACAAACTTGAGTCAGTGTCAACTTTCTTTGCAGTAATCAGGCGATGGAAATTGGAGCTTACTGGTAGAAGATAAGGACAATTGACGGCAGATAAGCCTATCGCTACGAAAGAAAACAGCAGTCATTTGGGTAATAAAAGCGCGTGCTGTGAAAGTTTGTTCACCGTTGGTCATAATTCATAGCCCACTCAATCTCCGGAAAACGCTTAAGTTGTTGGTCGGACGTAACAAGAACATTATTATATTACATTTTATCATATTGGCCGGCCCCATGGTGTAGGGGCAGCGTGCCTGCCTCTTATCCGGAGGCTGCGCGTTCGATTCCCGGTCAGGTCAGGGACTTTTATCTAGACCTGAGGGCTGGTTCGAGGTCCACTCAGCCTACGTGATTAGAATTGAGGAGCTATCTGACGGTGAGATAGCGGCCCCGGCCTAGAAATCCAAGAATAACAGCCGAGAGGATTCGTCGTGCCAAGCACACGACATCTCGTAATCTGCAGGCTTTCGGGCCGAGCAGCGGTCGCTTGGTAGGCCAAGGCCCTTCAAGGGGTGTAATGCCATCATGGGGTTTGTTTTTGTATTATATTATATTATATTATATTATATTATATTATATTATATTATTCCCGGTCTTTTCCCAATTACCTGAGGTCGGCTCTATATGTGCATTAGGCCCAGTTTTACGGCCGGTGCCTTTCTGACCCCAACTCATTGCGGAGGAAAGCATTCAATATGGCGCGCTTCTGTGGTGATTGGTAGTGTGAAGTGTTGTTTGTAAATGAGGATGTGTATTAAGATAAACACAAACATCTAGTCTGCGAGAAACAGGAATTAACCAGACTCGGCTAAAATCCTCAACCGGGCCTGGAATCGAACACGGGACCTTTAGGCCATTACGCTGAACATTCGGCCAAGGAGCTTAGTCGATTATTATTATCATTATTATTATTATTGAGCCTCCGTGGCTCGGGCGGCATCCTCTCACCGCTGGGTTCCGTGGTTAAAATCCCGGACACTCCATGTGAGATTTGTGCTGGACAAAGCGGAGGCGGGACAAGTTTTTCTCCGGGTACTCCGGTTTTCCGTGTCATCTTTCATTTCAGCAACACTATCATTTCATCTATCAGTCATTAATCATTTCCCCAGAGGAGTGCGACAGGCTTCGACAGCTGGCACAATTCGTATCCTCGCCGCTAGAAGGGGGATTCATTCATTCATTCCGTTCCTTACCCGCTCGAATGACTGGAAACAGGCTGTGGATTTTCATTTCATAGTCTACACAACCGAGAGAGCCCGATTGCGCTGGCTGCGTTGTTCGAGCTATGTAGCTGCTAGCTTGCATTCGGGAGATGGTGGGTTCGAATCTCACTGTCGGCAGGCCTGAACATTGTTTTTCGTGGTTTATAATTTTCACACCAGGCACATAGCAGGGCTGTATCCTAACTAGCGCTACAGGCGTTTCCTTCACAGTCCTAGCCCTGTCCCACCTCATCGTTGCTGTAACAAAAGTCTGAGTCGTTGCGTCGTAAAACCAATAGAGAGGGGAGGTGGGGAAAGGAGCAATTGATTACATTTCTGTTTAATCATAACAGTGTAGCTCAAGTGCCACAGTCAATTGGTGAAATAGTTGCCCTGACGCTTGCCTGATCTTTTGTAACGTTAATTAAACAGCGTACTTGTGACTAAATCGGAATGCCTCACAATTTTGATTCTTGTTATATGCTATCTGGCGCTTTTTTTCTTCGGTGCATATACGTCGGTCATTCTGTTAGCCAACCATCGAGAATGGTCCACGTACTAGTGAACTTAAATAATTTAAAATGGTCCAACACCACGCCTTACAGGTAACAATGCATAAATTAGTTACGAAGGTATGTGACATGTCTAGATCATGGAATATAAAAGGCAAGTTGATAAATCATTGCCAAGGGAAACGATCAATACATGACACCCAACTACATAGGTCGTGCTCTGGGTGGGCACTATGCAAAGTAGCCGTCACCAAGTAACACTGCTAAATGCAATGCTATTAAGCCTTTCCAGATTGTGCACGCTATTAAAGAACGATCACCAAGCGAGTTGGCTGCGTTGTTCTGGTTACGGAGATGTGAAAATTCGGTAGATGGTGGGTTCGAACTCCACCGTCGGCAGACCTGAGGATGATTTTCCGTGGTTTTCTATTTTCGCACCAAGCAAATCCTGCGGCTGTAACTTAATTCAGACCACCGTCTTTTCTTTCCCAATCCTAGCCGTTTCCCATTCTTGCGTCGCCGAATACCTTCCACGTGTTAGTGCGGCGTTAAACCACTAGCTCTTTTAACACGTTCGCAACGGCCCCTGAGAACCACGTGTTTGCTCCACCGATGGTACTCTATATGCTTTCATATCTTTCTCTCTGCCTTTAGCGGTCACTCCATGTGAGATTTGTGCTGGACAAAGCGGAGGCGGGACAGGTTGTTCTCCGGGGACTCCGGATTTTCTTGTCATATTTCATTCCAGCAACACTTTCAATATCATTTCATTTCATCCGCCATTAATTAATTATTGCCCCAGAGGAGTGCGACAGGCTTCGGCAGCCGGCACAATTTCTATCCTCGCCGCTAGATGGGGGCTTCATTCATTCATACCATTCCTGACCCGGTCGAATGACTGGAAACAGGCGTGGATTTTCATTTAATTTTATACACCTACACTATGTGGTAGCACAAGTAGTAGCACTCCTCACATGAAATGCACCTGTGAAGAAGCACTTCATTCAAATGGGAATTCTAAACAACAACCCAGAATGCAGATTAAGTAGGAAGGAGATAGAAAATACTCACCATATAATCTGAACATGCGAGTCTCTAGTCACCGAAACGCCAAACATATTTGGGAGCACAATAATCGAACCAAAGGAATTAAACATAGAATTGGGACCATACACTTAACTAAGAACACAGGAATAAAGGACTGGCGATAACTCCAAACAGGGTAGTACAATGAGCCTATAGGCTGCACCGCTGACAGGCCTTCTCACCGAAAAAACAAAGTAAGCAATCTTATAATATTACATGAGTACTGCATAGCCAAAGGATCCCCACTTCTACGTGCAAGGTGAACTATAGTGACGTGAGTTTACATCTAGCAATCAGTGGTAGCGATCTTCGGATCCTAAGATCGCGGGTTCACACCTGGCAAAGGTAGTCCGAGTTTTGAAGGGTGAAAAAACATTCATTCGGCACTCCGTATCATTCGAGTCCAGCTCCTTGGCTCAATGATCAGTGGCCTTCGGTTCATAGGGCACAGAGTTCGCTTTCCGGCCTGAGATTTGAGCTGCGTTTGGTTAATTCCTCTAGCTCAGGAACTACGTGTTTCTGATCGTCTTAATACACATCTACATTTACATTCAACGTATCTTACTACCAAAAAACACGTAACAGTGAATACATTCCTCCCTATAGAGTTGGCGTCAGGAAGAGCATTCAACCGGAAAACTGGGCTTAATTATCATAAATGTCTTCCTCAGGTTGTAGAAAAACAGGAAAGAAGTACTTCATGTTGTACGAAGCCGGGGCATAACATTTTTACCAGAAAATGCTCCAAGATGGATGTAATAACACATGACTGTTCGTCCACTTCTAGTATAGGCTGTAGTACAGTAACTTCTCTTGCAACTGGGCATCGTTTAACAGACGTAGAAGTAAATGTAATAGGAACTTGTATTCCACCGTTTTAATAACTTCATTAAGTATATACTAATTGATATGGGAAATTGCTACAGTGAGAGTGCCATTGAACAAAACATCTTTGAGACTTCATCTCTCACCTTGAAAATTCTTCCTCTTATTAAGTAACTTGATTATGTAAATTATGTTAGGAGTATGAAACATTATATGCTGTTGGGCTCGGAGGTCCTCGCGTTATCGAAGACTAATGCAGTCCGCTTCGTCGCTTGATGACTGGGGGAGACTACTAGTCTAGCTGTTACCCTTGGATACGAGCCTGTGGGTGTTATTTTCCACATCAAGCTGCTTCTCAATTATCTTCACAGGAACGGTTCTAATTCACATGCAAAAGTACATGTTGGTTAGGCTTAGGATGGAACTGAGTGATCACTGTGCCCGCAACTTTCGACATTTATCCAGTTCTTCTGCAGACTGAGACAAAACAAAAATATCATCGCCAAGTCTGATTCCTTTATGTTAGCAGGAATAACTACAGCAATAGTTTTTCTGGCGAGTTAAGTAGCACCTTTTCGCACCTCTTTAGTAAAATAGTACACGAAGGGATGTCAAATACATATCATCATCATCATCATCATCATCATCATCATAGCCATATCCGACTCGTTGGCTGAATGGTCAGCGTACTGGCCTTGGGTTCAGAGGGTCCCAGGCTCGATTCCCGGCCGGGTCGGGGATTTTAACCTTCATTGGTTAATTCCATTGGCCCGGGGGCTGGGTGTTTGTGCTGACCCCAACATCCCTGCAACTCACACACCACACATAACACTATCCTCCGCCACAATAACACGCAGTTACCTACACATGGCAGATGCCGCCCACCCTCATCGGAGGGTCTGCCTTACAAGGGCTGCACTCGGCTAGAAATAGCCACACGAAATTATTATTATATTATCATAGCCATGGCTCCAATTCACCTGCAAAAATACATTTTGGTTAGGCGTAGGAATGGAACCAAATAATAATAATAATAATAATAATAATAATAATAATAATAATAATAATAATAATAATAATAATAATCTAATTCGCATGCAAAAGTACATTTTGGTTAGGCGTAGGATGGAACTGAATAATCAGTGTGTCCGCAACATTCGACATTTCTCCAGTTCTTCTGCAGACCATGATAATATAAAAACTATTATTATTATTATTATTATTATTATTATTATTATTATTATTATTATTATTATTATTTTGCCGAGCTAGTGGCCGCGGGGCTTGTCACGTAGCTATCAGCTTGCATTTGGGAGATAGTGTGTTCGAACCCCACTGTCGGCAGCCCTGAAGATGGTTTTTCGCGATTTTCCATTTTCATAGAAGCTCAGAAAGCTGTGTCTTAACTAAGGCCACTGTCGCTTCCTACGAATATATAAAATGTTAACAGTATATTTTTCTACATGAGCAATCAAACGCCAAGGGTGAATCGGAGAAAACTCCTGATGACGAACGATGTATGTGATCACCCGAAGTTACGCTTACTTTAACGGTTTTATTTCACAGCGAGGAATGAATAGGTTTTCCCAATCGGACTGGAAGCTATAAGAATGAATTACGTAATTACTGGACGGACCGTTACATTAATAACTGCTACTGACCACAACAATAGTCATTAGGAAACCGTAACACTTATCATCATACACACATCAGACTCACGTTCTGTAGTTCTATGCCAGCGAATCACGCCTGCTCACGGATAAAGGCTACTTCATGCCCCATTTCATTGAGATGTAGATCAAGAAGCTGAAAATGAACATTATACCAACCAGTTTTCAGAGACGCGCCTTGGAACAATAAAGGGAACGCCCGCACTCTTCTCCAAAGTATCATCAGTTTAGACGTATCATGAGAGGATCAGGATAGCTCGATCACGCACCTCGCTGTTTTACACGCTGATTCCACTGATCTAGTTTTTTAAAATGCTATTTGTTCGGGGCGTCGACCTAGAAAGATATTTTGCCTCTACTTTGCACCATATGTTGTGGACCTGCGTGTATCTGGAAATTGCGGAAGTGTACAGTGTTGAATGTGATGAAAGGAATATTAAGGACGACACAAACACCCAGTCCCCAGACCAGGGATATTAATCATTTACAATCGAACCCGGGGCCGCCGGGTAACAGGCGGACGCGTTGCCCCCTACACCGCAGGGCCGGACACTCATCTAGTTACTTGGCTGTGTTCTGAGTTCGAACCCCACAGACGGAAGTGGGATTGTCAATATCACTAGTCGGAGTGTAGAACAAGGTAAAGTCCACTTGTCCCTAAACACCCTGCCAAGTCCCAAACTGAGGTTGGTTGCAGCTCCAACAAAACCACAATAAATATGAGAAAGCGGTCTTGAAGAATAAAGTCAGCAAAATATTATTATTATTATTATTATTATTATTATTATTTTGCGTCCCACTAACTACTTTTGCGGTTCTCAGAGACGCCGAAGTGCCGGAATTGTGTCCTGCAGGGGGTCTTCCACGTACCATAAAATCTACCGACACGAAGCTTGTATCATCGAACTGAACCGAAATCGAACCCACCAAGTTGAGGTCAGAAAGCCGGCTCTCAACCGTCTGAGCTACTCAGCCCGGTTCTTTCGGTTGCTCTAGTTAACGTTCTATGTTAGATGTCTTCAATCGTTTAATATTATCCTTTCAAGAGAACTGAGCGTTTAGAATTCCAACGCCAAAAGTATAGGTCTACAAGCACAATGTTTATTGGACAATTTCCTACAAATCAGAATGCTTAGCAGAAACGTACACGGTTCATATCAGTACAAAATCACTGAGCGCTGATGTGCTCTTACGATGAAGTGCAGTAGAAGCGCCACTTCCTTGTTGCGACCTCTGTTGAGCAACTAGAAGGCCTTCATGGCTCGCGCCTCGACCCTGTGTTCTCACGTCATGCACGGGCACTGAGCGGCGGACACAGCAAAACATGGAATACAATTAAATAACCGGCTACTACTTTAAAGTATTGCTTCAAAGAGTTACGAGATACAAATGGAGATCTTACCCTTCCTCTGAAGTTACGAACGTACCATTATAAGTGCTATGAACTACATTTTAAATCATCCTTACGTTAGGCCCTACATCATTCCTTGACATTCTGTTATAAGGAAGTGGATGGTTCAATGACTCAACTTCTCACCTCAAGGTGAGTGCAGTTTCTATTTTTAAATATCAGTAACAAGGATAAAGTTAAGTCTGGCACACTGTTGGAGAGGTGTACATCCTTACTGTTTCACCCCGAGTGTAAAAAGTGATCATCTCTAAGTCTCAGAAGTTGGTCTGTATCTCTCTTCGTCCATTTTTCTTACAATCCCATGACATTTGCTTCTCGAAAACCTAAACATTCGTTTATAATTTTCCATGTTTTCAGTTTTACGAGTAGTAACCTCAAGACAGTATAGGCGCCTACTGCTCAGAAATCTACGAAAGATTCCTTCGTGAGATTAACCCTCAAACACACGCGGCAAATCTTAGGACGCAAACACACGCATCGGGGTGCTTTCCACCCCACATATCATTGTATTGTATAATACGAATGATTGTATTAATTGGAGATTTTAAGATAGATTATGTACGAATGACTCTTTCTGCAGTGATCCAGCCAGAAATGTACAAGAGCGGGGAGAGCACAGAAAAGGTATTTGTACACTTCACTAAGAAATAAAATGACCTGGGGTGGATTCCACCCCATACGCGCGTGTTTGAGGGTTAAGATCTGAAATTGAATTGGCTCGGAGGCCACTTGAGAAATTATCTGAGCTCTGATTGAAGTTGTACACATAAAACGGTGATAGAGTTCGTCATGAGACTTCATCTAACAGTGTCCCAAAGAACATAGCCCAGCTTTAGCCCACACAGTATAAATTATTTTATACAATTTAATTTACGTCGCACCGACACAGATAGGTCTTATGGTGACGATAGGACAGAAACGGGCTAGGAGTGGGAAGGAAGCGTCCGTGCCCTTCATTAAGGTACATACCCAACATTTTCCTGGTATGAAAATGGGAAACCACAGAAAACCATCTTCAGTGCTGCCGACAGTGGGGTTCGAACCCACTATATACTGAATGCAAACTCACAGCTGCGCGATCCTAACTGCAAGGCTAACTCGTTTGGTCCACATAGTACATATCTATCAACGAGAGTTATTCTAATATACTTTGTTTACGCTGAGTAGGATAAGGATCTTATTGTTCAATCTAACATAATTGAGTGGGGAATTAGTTAAGAAAGATAGCCATCTTTTAATGAAAATTTAAATCCTATTGACGACGGGGAACGGGTTGAGTACACAAAGAATACAGGAAGAAACGACTATTATCTGTAACAAAAGAATCATCCCAGGAACCGAACTTCTAGGAAGGACGTCAACAGGCTTAGAACTCGTTTAGTTTTTCCCACTCCACTTCATGGTTACATGTATCCTGGTAAGTGAGCTATATGGAATTTCACACAGACATTTAGTGTCCCGGTCGACTTACGGTAGTTATTACTCTCACCTGGTGTTTGTTAGTAAGTATCTAAGTGAACATTTCTGTGGGATACTTAAACGTCGAGAAGGCTCCGTGGCTCAGACGGCAGCGCGCCGGCCTCTCACCGCTGGATACCGTAGTTCAAATCCCGGTCACTCCATGTGAGATTTGTGCTGGACAAAGCGGAGGCGGGACAGGTTTTTCTCCAAGTACTCAGGTTTTCCCTGTCATCCCTCATTCCAGCAACACTCTCCATTCTCATTTCATAGCATCTATCAGTTAGTAATAAATCACTTTGAGAGTGGCGACTCCATCGTACTAATAGCCTATATATGATTCATTCATTACATCGTTGACCCGGTCACTGACTGGAAAACAGGTTGTAGGTTTTTCATTTTCACTAAAACGTCGAGATTGAAATTACTGAGCCCTGAGTGTCGCTATACTAATTTAGGCTTCAGAATTAGATTGTAACATAGGTTGTGATTACAGTCATTGAGATTTGAGTTTTAGGCACGCGTATTTCATGACCCCTCTTCCCCAAGTGTTGAACTATCAAGAAAACTTACCAAATTGTGAATTTGTAAGAGCTCTAGGAATGATACACTAAAGTAACAAAATATGTCAAGCAGTGCTGCAGACCCAAATCACGATGTAGTACTCCCTAAATTCACTGTGCATCTGTATATTTGTGCATAGCGTATGTATCTATCTACCTTCCACCGACTGGACTCCCAAAAACTACACGTATACCACGCTAACAGTCAGCGTAATAGGTTAAAACATACCCAGAAATCAGCCCAGTCCCTTGAACATGATGTTCCTATCATTTAAATGGAATAGATGCAACGAAAGAAATATTTTCTGTACGGTAACTATTTATACAACGTTCTCATCTGTCATATCTTGTTATAAAATATGAACAAGCCAGAAAGTGATTGACGGTGGTAGACACTTAAATCACTACCATGACCACATTCGACTACGACATAAACTGAATTACAACTGATTGCGTATTCTCGACATAAACTGAACAAACCGGATGATAGGCTGTCCTAGACTTCGACCTTGTGTCAGTGGTTCCTTGAAGCCCGACCTTGTAGTTGGAGAGAGCCGACTTTCAAATGTTTTGGGGTCAATGTTATCCCTCCTCTCTTCCTCATCATCACACCTTTATTACGCCTAATGAAGTACATGATAGGAGTGAGTGGAAATACTCATCCACCTGGGAACTTTAACTCGAGTTCTAGTCGGGGACAATAATCGTTTCGGTAGAATGACTTTGCCCTTGAAACTCATGGTGTAGGCTGCCGAAACCATCCTCGGAAGTCATTTGGAAACATTTCAGACGTACAGTATGTAATCAGAGGCGACACATCCTAGCCTACATCGTGAGCTAGAACCTGCTTGTTGTCAAAAATGAGACACATCGGTTCGAATACGTACGTAAAGTGCATTTTCAATTCAGTCCTATAAAAGAATGGCCGTCATATTATGAAATTATCCACAAACAGCCTTTTTTGTCGAAAATATTTTTAATGTCAGTATCAGAGGCAGCACAACAATTCGGCTCATTATGTTTGTTCTAATGATAGCTTTACTTAGCATCTAGGGACATTGTAGTTATCAGCAACAAGCACTTACCCGGTGTGTTGATGATGTTGGATGAATTCCGTTCTTGTAATTGGAGAATTGGATTGTAATTATATGAGCTATGTATAAGGGAATATGTTCTAGGATTTATTTGAATGGCTTGAGAGAAACAATGTTACTCGGATCCCGATCACTCAGAGGTGTTTTGTGAGACCTCAAGGTTTGAATCTTGATACGCACATTTCACATAGTCAATTAAAACTCTTCTGCTTTCATAATTTCATTATTACACTTTCAAAGTGAAATGTAATTAAATATTTTAGAATGACTGTTAGTGTAACCAAAGGGAACATTTACAAATATATGACAAGAAGATAAGAGATAAAAGTTGAACTGCATATAAATAGGTTGGGTGAAGCTGTGCGCAATAACCGACTGCACTGGTGGTATAGGGACAGCAGCCTGGATGCCCTGGGTTGGATTCTTGGCTAGTCGAAGGATTTTAATTTTGGACCGAGCACTGGAATAGAGTTTACTCAGCCTCACGACAGCAACAGAGGAGCTGACATATGAGAATCAGCGAACTTGGTCGCAAAAGCCAAGCAATATGGCTGAGGAAATCACCACGCTGATCATATGACAATTCAATATCTACAAGCCATCTGGTTGGGTAGCCCAAGAGCCTGAAGGACTTATGTGTCACGGGTTTGTTTGATTCTTATGTCGTACGGATTATTTACGTTGTAGAAGTGGGTGTAATATTTTTTAAACTGAAAAAACCCTTCGAGATGACAGAAGAATCAGTGCTTAATAATTTAAGAGGTGTAGAATTCGAACCGGCCACACTACTGGTTACAAATCGAATATGGAGGGGCTGAGTATATTCATGGTCTTGTAGATTACACGCAATAAGGCATAACGGTCCATAATATCATATTTACGTATGTATGTAGTCCTCGGTAATGATGATCGAGAAGATCTGCTGTTTATTTATTTATTAATTCATTCATTCGTTCACTTTTGATGCATGAATTCTTTCAACAAACCACTAACTCATGAACGGAGGTGGAGATTAGTTCTGAGCAACACATTTAGGATTAGCAGTAGAGCTTATGTTACACCTAGTACTTTCGAAGGGTTTGCACTGCATGTACCTTGTTCTCATCCCAGTAATAATCACTCGAGCAAGGCCACGCATCGACAGGGCGATGGAGGTTCTTGTAAGCGTATCATTAATTTTTTTCCACGTACGATTACTGTGAGAAATTTTACGTCTTGGAGATAGCGAACGATAAATAAGTCTTGTTCTGAAAGTCGAGGGAAGGGGAAAATGACCCTGTTTCAAGGAACTGTCTCACAGGCTGAATTGATAATTCTCAGAGAATCGGTTAAACAACAAAGGTTATCGCTATCGTGTAGAAGAAATCCTTGATAACTCGCGCCCACTTTTCATAATATCGTAAAATCTACGTTTTTGTACGGTCCATTCAAACCTATCTTAAGTAACATTATAACTCTCGTACATCTCATGTTATGGCCTTTTCACCTTATTTTAAAGAAATTAGAAGTTGGCGTGAAATTTGAAATTTGGAAGCAAAGATGAAAAGTGAAGGTGACGAAGATGAAGCAGTAATCCCATAATACACACGTTCTTAGAGCAGTGACTTCAGATATTTCTGTGTGGTCAGCAGAGAACGAAGTGATATTTGCTTGGAGAGTACTAAACAATTAGAGCAAGTTTGTAGTTTTACAGTACTGTTGATATCGTGATCATAGCCATGAAACCCCCGGTTTTGAGTAGAGTCCGAATCACAGATAGGCCTATATGAACCTTAATTTCAAAAATCCCACACGCATTGGCTGGGTTTCGAACAGCGGCCACCTTGGTAAAAACCTTACGACTATGGCACTTGGCTAACATGCTATCACACAACAACGCTGTACTTGTGTACACGAGAAACAATCAACAACGATTTTCTCTTACATGAGAACAACATTGTCCAATTTGTTTAGGTCATATTACTTTCTTTTTTTCTTTCTTTCTGAATCCGTTTACCCTCCAGGGTTGGTTTTTCCTCGGACTCAGCAAAGGAACCCTGTCCCACCTTAAGGGCAGTGTCCTGAAGCGCGAGACTTTGGATCGTGGGATACAACTGGGAAGGAGGACCAGTACCTCGCCCACGCTGCCTCACCTGCTATGCTGAACAGGGACCTTGTGGGGGATGGGAAGATTGAAAAGGATAGACAAGGAAGAAGGAAGGAAGCGGCCGTGGTCGTAAGTTAGGTACCATCACGGCATTTGCCTGGAGGAAAGTGAGAAACCACGGGAAACCACTTTGAGGATGGCTGAGGAAGGAATCGAACCCCCCTCTACTCAGCTGACCTCCCGAGGCTGAGTAGACCCCGTTCCAGCCCTCATACTACTTTTCAAATTTCATGGCAGAGGAGGGAATCGAATTCGGGTCTCCGGGGATAGCAGCTAATCACACTAACCACTACACCACAGAGGCGGACTACGTCATATTACATGTAAGATAATTACTGTGGTGCTGGGTTGTTGTCATTTCCTTTAACATCAATCATAGGAGAAAATGCAAAGTTCCGATCCCTCAAAGAATCAGGGTGTGGGATAAAGAACGGGAGCCATTTAGACTCTGAACAATGTTTCTTCTAGATATCATGTGGAATGCTATGAATTAAAATGAGGTTAAATCTTGGATGCTGAAGGTCCGCTATATCTCGAGATAGACAAATCAAGAAGAACGGGTCTGAAACGGTCAGAATCGAGAACTTATTGACACTGAGAGCTTACGTGCCGACTGAAATATACTAGGAATTTATGTCTAGATTACAAATAGTCATATCAATGTTCTGAAAGTGAATTAATTGAATTCAGTTTGAATTTTTCACCTCCATTGCCATGCATGAAAATAATTTAGTGAGCGGACTGACTAGCTAAATAATGGGTTTCTGGATTCTGGGATATGGAGACATTCGGCTGGGTCCCAGACGGATTTTTTTTTCAATTTATCTAGACAAATATTTGGCTGTGCTTTACTTTTAACATTCCAAAACCTTGTTATTCTACATAAACTTTTTTAAAATTTTGGGCGTCGGTATTTTGGATTTGGCCCAGTTTTACGGCCGGATGCATTTCCCGACACCAATCCTATGTGGAGGGATGTAGGGCTATTGCGTGTTCTGTGGTAGTTTGTAGTGTGATGTGTTGTATGCAAATGATAATGCGTATTAAGACGAATGCAAACACACAGCCCCCGAGCAATAGGGGTTAACTAGACAAAGTTAAAATTTCCAACCCGGCCGGGAATTAAACCCGAGGTCCTCTGAATCAAAGACCAGTAGGCTGACCATTCAGACAAGGAGCCAGACTCATATTATTCCAAAATCCAATTAATTAAATTAAATACAAATGAAAATATATTGCCAGCTACGCCGTCTGCGGGTAGCGAGCCTTACTCTTGCTCGGAGGTCCTGACTCCGATTCCCGGTAAGGTCAGGGATTTTTACCTGGATCTGAGGGCTAGTTCGAGGTTCACTCAGCCTACGTGAGAACAACTAGGTGAAGGTGAGATAGCGGCCTAGGTCTAGAAATTCAAGAATAAGGGCCGAGACACTTCGTTGCGCTGACCACGCGTAATCCGCATGCCTTCGGGCTGAGCAGCAGTCGCATGGTAGGCTAAGGTCCATCAGAGCTGCAGTGCCATAAAGTTTGAGTTTTGAACGAGTAACATAAAACACTCAGGGTATCTACCGGAAAATCGCCGTGACTAGAGATCGAACGACTGACCCTGACTTTCTAATCCTATTGTGCAGCGTGTCTCAGCGCTCTCGGTGTTCATGAAATATTCCCTTGTTGACAATGTTGCAACATTCGCCTATAGTTCGGATGAATGCAACGTTTTTTTAAAAATATTTCTTGACCGAAACAAAGTTGCATCACGTAAATGGCTTGCTGAGCGAACCGTCCCATTTGCTCTGTAATTGCATACTAACTTGAGGTTATTTTCCGTCCCTCAATAGGACCTCACTGTGTGTAGAGGATGGATTTATGATCATTAAAACTCCGCTTATCTAGGTCGCGCGCGCGCGGGGTCGTTGACTGGGCGCGAAACGTTGCTTATAGGATCGAGAGTGACCGAGTTTTGGCAAACCGAAAGAAGCCGAACTTAACCGAACTCCTTCGTCGCGCCACCAGATGTTCTTTTGCAAGTTAATTGCGGGATGTTGAATAATTCTCCTTGGAAACAACAATGTAAACAAGTGACGCACTATTTGACAATGCTATTGCCTACATTATTTCAAATTAAAAGGAAATAAATAAGAAACGTCAGTGACAGTATTATAGAACAATATATGGGCCTATCAATTAGAAAGTTATTTAGATCTCTCGCCGAAGGACAGTCATTAATTCTAGTCATCTACGCGTTTACATTACGATCGACTGAAGGAACTGAACCGCCATACCGGGATAGTTTTAAATTCGGACTCGAAAACTATGCAATCAGGGTTACATGAGACTGGTATCGAATGGGGCTCCATACCCCAACAACAGCTGCAATAACAACAAAACCGGGCGAGTTGGCCGTGCGCGTAGAGGCGCGCGGCTGTGAGCTTGCATCCGGGAGATAGTAGGTTCGAATCCCACTATCGGCAGCCCTGAAAATGGTTCTCTGTGGTTTCCCATTTTCACACCAGGCAAATGCTGGGACTGTACCTTAATTAAGGCCACGGCCGCTTCCTTCCAACTCCTAAGCCTATACTATCGTCGCCATAAGACCTATCTGTGTCGGTGCGACGTAAAGACCCTAGCAAAAAAAAAAAAAAAAAACAAGAACAACAATAATCTTATATTATTTTATCGTAGGTTATCTTTAAGCTCTTCAGAATTTTTAAATAGATTTATTCTTTGAATAACACTGGTGTTTCCCCCAAAAAATTCGGAAGATGCCTTCAGAAACATCTGAAATGCCAGCAGAGCTGCTATTTTTCAAAATGTATATTTAAAATTGGGAAAGATGTCTACAGACTCTCTATTTGTCCTGGTTTGAATACAGTATAATATGAAGTTATTAACTGCATTTTCTGGATGAATGTTACTTTCCTTCAAACATATGACACAGCTTTACAACTCCAAAAGTAGTCCAGAAGATCTGATAGTGATATAAAATGCAGTTTGTTGTCATTAAAAAGGATTAATATGATTAATTATTATTATTAATAATAATAATAATAATAATAATAATAATAATAAACCTGGCTTTGTTCCCAATTTATTGGCGTCGGCTCATGATGTGGACTTGGCCCATTTTTGTGGTCGGATGCCCTTCGTGATACCAACCCTATGTAGAGGTATGTGTTTACTATTGCGTGTTTCTGTGGTAGTTGGTAGTATGATGTGTTGTATTTAGGTGAAGAGAACTGCATCAAGTCAAACACAAACATGAAGTCCCCGAGTCAGAGGAATTAACCATACACAGTTAAACGACCGGGAATCGAAACCGAGGTCCTCTGAATCGAAGGCCAGTACGCTAACCATTCAGCCAAGGAGACGGACAATCCCGTATTTTATGTATATCCTTCAAATAACTACTGCAAAATGTATTTATGGTGAGATCAGTAGGCGAGCAGTATAGGGCATTGTTTCACCAGCTAGTGGTCGACGATAACCCCGTGGCACATGTGTCTTGGTCTGCCAAGACGATTGCTGCCCGTTCGATAGCCCCAACTACGTAACTACAAGTATAGATACAACATCAACAGCCATGCCTTGTATACTGTACAGTTACCCTAACTGAGCCAAAATGTAGCAGACGAGTGTGAAATCAGTCGTCGATGCCACAGGATGCCCTTTTTCCGATCATCAGTATCTGCACATAACAAGGACATCTCCGAAGATTTTAGGCCAACGAGAACGTTTGTTTTTTCTTCACAATGGCTTAGAAGTTCATATCTTCCCTCTCTGGGACAAAAAACAAGGACTTCTGCTAGGCTTTACGACACATACGTGTCTCATTATTTTTCCAACAGTTGACTTAAAAAGCAGCATCACGAACTGTGTAAACTTGAGCAAGGGAGGAAAGACATACAGTATCTACTCGAAGAACTAACAGTTTAAAAATATTAAATGACAAACCTTTACCTTCCATTCATTCAAGAGTGTTTATTGCCTATAGGTCTACAGAGAAGAATATTAAAACAAACCTCCGCATTGTTTTTATGCTTCCGCTTTGTATTCTTGGGGATATGTAGGTCTAATTCTCATTCATGTTAGTAATAAAACTGCGATTCGGAAAGTGCACAGTCCTACAAAACTTGAAAATACCGCTATCTCTACTGTTAAAAACGTTATCAAATGTTCATTTTTACGTGTGAACAAAACGATGGAAGTCATCTCCGAATAGGTCATGAAGGTCCCTGGAGGAGTGGAAGATGAAGGTCTACTGTTAACTTTGGTGCTCGGCCGCCTTAGTCCTGTGAATTAACCTACGCTCTCTCAATTTTTAGGTTAACTGAACCCTAAGACCATGCGCTTTTTCAGAAATAGGTCTCGTTTCTAAATTCAAGTTTTTGATGGGGAATCAAACCAATGTCTTTATATGTTCAATTTAAGGATAAAGTTCATTAATAATATCACGAGCTACGTGAAGTTTAACAGTAATATAATTATCAAAAGCTATTATTTAGATAGAAAATTGTCCTTTATATCTTTTCACATCAGTCCTTTAATTTTAAATTCTACACTGTTGTACCTTTCCAAATAGCTGAGTGCATGGAAAATTTCCATCACAATATTTTTAGCATACTTCAGTGTTAGGGAACCAGATCGGCTTACCTATCATTTTGCTGTAGAAGCAGTGTATACAGTGTTCATGAGAACCACAGAGCAGTGAATAATTTACCAACATCAGATTGATTACAAATAATTCCTTTTTACTGTTTGTTATTAACACTGAGAATATGAAAGAAGTTTCCATTACTCGAACGCAATATATAACAGAAACGTAAAAGTTGGGTCATAAGAGTTGAAAGAAAATAGTTATTATTTCTCAACAGTGAAGCAACTCATTTCTGTCGTACTATCAACATTGGTTTCATTACAAGAGGCGTGTAATTTTATTAAACTACGCAGCAGATTGATTTCTTTATTTTAAATTAAGCACTAAACAAAACAAGGTAAAACAATTGTATATTTTACCTCAATCAAAGTGGTTTTAACGCGTTAGCAGGTCGAGTTGACAACACTGTTTATGGCTTTACACAGAAGCGATCGGTTGTTGCTTTTTTTTTTTTGCTAGGGGCTTTACGTCGCACCGACACAGATAGGTCTTATGGCGACGATGGGATAGGAAAGGCCTAGGAGTTGGAAGGAAGCGGCCGTGGCCTTAATTAAGGTACAGCCCCAGCATTTGCCTGGTGTGAAAATGGGAAACCACGGAAAACCATCTTCAGGGCTGCCGATAGTGGGATTCGAACCTACTATCTCCCGGATGCAAGCTCACAGCCGCGCGCCTCTACACGCACGGCCAACTCGCCCGGTCGGTTGTTGCTGTTGATATGGCAACTATCACTCTTGATGGCACTGATACATTTCAGAAAGAACCCCGTACAACCAACTGTTTGCAGTCTGTAATTTTACCACCGATACGAGTACTGGGGCCATTTGGATCGTGTCGTGGGCGTAACCTGTGACATCAGCGACAGGGTTAATGTTCGCTCCACATTCACAAGTAGACACATGGAGGATCGATCAGCTAATCTGCTGGGGGCCGACAAGGTGAACAGTTACAAGAAACTCTCACAGATCTACCAGGCCTTGTTGTGACTCACTCAGCGGTTCACAGCATAACGAACACCCTAACAAGAAAGTCAGCAGGTATGCAGTCTAATAATAATAAAGTTATTTGCTTTACGCCCCACTAACTACTTTTACGATTTTCGGAGAAGCCGAGGTGCCGGAATTTAGTCCCGCAGGAGTTCTTTTCCGTGCCAGCAAATCTACCGACACGAGGCTGATGTATTTGAGCAGCTTCAAATACCACCGGACTGAGCCAGGATCGAATCTGCCAAGTTGGGGTCAGAAGACCAGCGCCTCAACCGTCTGGGCCACTCAGGCGTTATGTAGTCTTGAAGAGGCACTAACCTAAGCATACTACCGAAAGAAAAAATCTAGCAGACAGCTCTTCTAAAAGACTAAAAGTTCCTTGCTGTGGGTCGATGAAACGACAAAGGATTGTATTTTACTGCCATTACCAGACTTCAAGATTTACCATTACCTTTTACTGTGGTCGAAATATACTTCTAGAGGCAAACACCTTGTAAGCATATGTAGAAACCACGGGTCTCATCCGAGTCTGACAATTGTTCCACTTCCTTTACGTTTACTGCCTGACTTTCTTCAGCCACCCCTTATTTTAAGTTGCTAGAATTACAGGGTTTCTTTTTTTATTTCACCTTCTTTCATGCTCCTTCTCTTTTTTCAATCGATAGCCTCAGTTTTCCAGATGTCGGAATTCTCTCTCTTTGTCCTTTGGATAACCTTATGCTTGCGTAATGATGTCGTTGTTTATCGCCTTAAAACGAATGTTTTCTGAAGTCCAAAGTGAGAAAACTGATCATCTAACGCCCTTTTCTTTTTCTTTTTTTTCTGCTAGCTGTTCAACGTCGCACGTGAATTTAATTCAAATTCATCTCCGGCATTTTTCGGATGTGAAAATAGAAAATCACGGAGAAAAGTACCTTAAGGGTGCCGACGGCAGGGATAAATTATTGTGAAAGCTGTATGCTAGAAAGAGTATTTGTGGGCAGGATATGACCCCATTTTTATTTTACTTCTAGAAGTGAATTCGATATCAGTACTGCCAGCTCTATAGTCCAAGATGACAACTGTATATGCACTCACTGAGAGGGAGAATTCCAGAAGAGGCTATACCGGTACGTGGGAGAAGTCAGCAAGTTCTGTTGACCTTGTGCATATGCTGTCACGGAATTACCTTTCATAAAGCTCACCAAAAGTTAGTATTGAGAGTGGTTAATTAACAGTTTCAACGATTTATAGAAGTTCAACAAAAAGGCTATAGCTCATGTGAGCTAAAAGAAATACCTCGAACCTTGAAACATCTGAAACCATAGAGAAGTTGAACGATGCAGAGAAAAATGAACTCGGACCTGCCTCAATATCACTTTCTGACTACCCAAATTCGATCTACTGACTGAATTTTAGTTATGGTATAATTATTATTATCATCCTGTTATCGTTTCTAGGTCTACCTATCTTTGCATTCGTGGTCTGGAAGTTTTATACAATGTATTAAGTCTCTCAATCATGTTGTTGTTAAAAAATTGTGATGAAATTCTTGTACTTAGCTGAATAGAAACTACTGTTAGAATGTGTGATCCAGAGTTAGTCAGGAAGTACAGAGCGGAAGATAAAAATGAAAGGTTGAGAAAGCAGAAAACTACAAGCGGCCGTTGCTAATGTCGTTAGCTGGAGACGGGTTCGCATTATTGATTTCAGCATTACCATGGGATCCACTTCCTGGGTTAACGAACCAGCACCAGATTACTGTAACTGCTCTACAAGTAAGAAAACATTGAAATAGCACCGTCGTGCAATGAGGCAAGGGGTGTGAAGGATATAAGATCTCAGGGTAGTATCTACGTTCTTCGAAGCCCAATAGGTGTGATTTTCAATGAGAACAATTGATTCCTACATCACTTACAAGTCACTCACAATAAAGCAGTACATCATCTGACAATCCATAAGTAGACCCCTGCTCGGATATACAAAATATTATCTGCACCCGCACATCCTTCATCCGCATCCGCGAATGGTTATCCGCGTATATTGTAAATATTTAACTGCAGTATATTACACCCAAGGTATAGAAACGGATAGATCTGTTGACTTAATACAATAGGCATGATACCTGGCACAGGACCTCCCACAGTCACAGGTTTATGAGGGATTTTCTCTTGCGACAACTACCGACCTATTGACCTTTGTTCCTTCCATTAACTGCGGGCAGGAGTCAGGTGGGCTTAGGTCAGATTTACGGCTTTATGGTCTCAAGGCTCTTTATATATCACCATTCTCCCATAACAATGTCAAGGGTCGCCTAACCACAAGCAACAGTAAGAGTATACCTGAGTGAAAATTATTTTTTTGCTAGGGGCTTTACGTCGCACCGACACATATAGGTCTTATGGCGACGATGGGATAGGAAAGGCCTAGGAGTTGGAAGGAAGCGGCCGTGGCCTTAATTGAGGTACAGCCCCAGCATTCAGAGTGAAAATTAATAAATTTCTTTTCTTTTTGCTATTGGCTTTACATCGCACCAACACAGATAGGTCTCATGGCGACGATGGGACAGTAAAGGGATAGGACTGGGAAAGAAGTGACTGTGGCCTTAATTAAGGTACAACCCAAGGATATGCCTGGTGTGAAAATGGGAAGCCACGGAAAACCATCTTCAGGGCTGCCGACAGTGGGGTTCGAACCCACTATCTCCCGAATACTGGATATTGGCCGCACTTAAGCGACTGCAGCTATCGAGCTCGGTTAATTTCATTATTTAGAAATTGTCGGCAGAATTATCCGTACTGCCATACAGTTTGCATCCGCCAAGACACTAACTTTGCGGATATCCAAAATCCGCGGATATACGCATCCGTGCGGGGCTCTATCCATTAGTAGGAAATCCCACTCCAGTAAACACTCAAATGTGTCACTTACTCTCCATGATGATTAAATATGCCATTACTGATTAAAACACAATAATCTCATATATATACTTTGCTTTTGTAAGAGCAGCTTAATAATAATAAAAAATTAAATTCTCTCATTTTTTCGTACAACTGCGTGAACACAATATATCGTCGTTGAACCTCGAAGTACCGTTATGTGACAATGCGGAGGGAAGAAATACTGACCCGCAGCGCACATATCACATAGAACGAAAATTCGTTGATAGAGTTCATGCAATACTGAACCTTAGATGGCAGAACTTTCTGGTCAGAGTTATATGCTGAAATATTATCACATAGGGGGTTTTCTAAGCGCAACGACAATATTCAAAGTCTCGAACACTTTTTTTTTTTTTAGAAATTGCAGTAACACGAAGGAAATTAATTGTCGTTGTTTAAATACATGTCGACCAGTAGAGGCAGTAAATAGTCTATACGTTTTTATATGTATAATCTAGTGGGATTGTTGGTGGCATTTATTAGAGACAACTTCATGTCACTGGCTTTCAGTAGTTCTTGTTATCTACTGTCCGGCTCCATGGCTAAATGGTTAGCGTGCTGGCCTTTGGTCGCAGGGGTCCCGGGTTCGATTCCCGGCAGGGACGGGAATTTTAACCTTAATTGGTTAATTTCGCTGGCACGGGGGCTGGGTGTATGTGTCGTCTTCATCATCATCTCATCCTCATCACGACACGCAGGTCGCCTACGGGAGTCAAATCAAAAGACCTGCACCTGGTGAGCCGAACATGTCCTCGGACACTCCCGGCACTAAAAGCCATACGCCATTTCAGTTTGTCATCTACTTGTTTAACTCACGGAGGTTCTCGCGAACGATGAGATACGAAAGGGCTAGGACTAAGAAAGGAGCGATCGTATTCTTAGTTAAGGTACATCCCCGGCATTCGTCTGACGTGAAAAGGGGGAACCAAGAATTACCAAGAACATCGTTTTCTAAGTCGCTGACTGTGAAGCTCGAACTCACCATCTCTCGAATGTAATATTACAGCTACATGACCCGTACTGACTGCCCGATGTATTTGGTTCCGGAACAATATTCCAACATTCTGGCGTTTCAATAAAATTTATAGCAATTGAAGGAACACTCGGATAACGTTACTTAGGTCCCTGGGGGAGTGGAAGATGAAGGTCTACTGTTAACTTATTATTATTACTTAGGATGGTGATAGAACTTAACTGCCAGACCGTCGTGTAGGCGCGCCTGCCTCTAACCTGGAGATCCCTGGATCGATTTCCGACTAGCTAAGGATTTTAATTCTAGACTGAGGCGTGGAACATCGTTCACTCAGCCTAGTGAGACCAACTGAGGAGTTATCTAATACGAGAGAATGCGGACCAGGTCAAGAAAGACAAGCAACATGGGTAACAATGTCATCACGCTGACTATGCGACTCTGCTATATCACCAGGTCATCTGGCTGGGCAGCAATCTCCTTGGTAGGTCAAGGACCTAATTGACCAATATGTACCACGGGTTCGTTTGTTTTGTAGTTTATAACACTTAATTATGCAGTAAAACGTCGATGAGGATCACGAATATTTCCACGGCTCAAATGTCAGCATTGATAGAAAGAAATATTGAAGACCTCGGATCCAGACAAAGACAGAATTCTTCTAAAAATTTAGTTCCGCGCATAGGACTCTAAGATTGAGGACCATAAATAGCATACGCAACATGTAAAAGCCCTGTAAAGAAGTTACTTAACTTGGGATCAATCTGCTGCCTCTAGCTTGTTGGCCTAGTTCCGCTGGCTTATTAAGTGCCCAGCACGCCGACTGAAGCACATTCCGACCTCCTGTATCATCTCTACAACATAACCAACTCTTTGGTTCTTACGTAAGCTGCTGGTTTGAGTCGAACGTCGTGACCATCAGTCAGAGCATCAGGACCAGGAATTACAGGACTAGAATGAATATTATCGACAAGCTAATGACGTAGACTGTGAACTATAGTGTAAGGGCGAGTCTCCCCTTTAGTCCCGTTTACTTATACGGGTCGGAGATGTGGTGATATGAAATTATAGGGCAATTTTTACGGTTGGATGCCCTCCCCTTCGCTAAACTCAGTTGAGGATCTACTGAAGATGAAATGAATGTGAAAACCTTATAAGTGGAATAAAAATTCCCAATGTCACACTACGGCTCTGTCCTTTGGCAGTTGTGTTACAATGGCCGCCCCACTTCAAACATGCACGAAAGAAGAACAGCAGTCTATTATTCGGTTTATGAGTAATGAAAGTGAGAAACCTGCCGAAATTCATCGACGACTGACAACTGAATATGGTGATGCGTGTCTGTCACAGCATCAACATGACAATACATCTTGCGAGTCTTCCACGTCAACCATATTCACCAGACCTCGCCTCAAGTGATAACCACCAAATATTTGATCCACTCAAGGCAGCACTGGGAGGAAAGACGTTCGGTTCGAATGAAGGTGGTGCAAGAGTTGCTGCGCAGACAACCAAATGACTTTTCTTTCTTTCTTTTTCTTTTTCTTTTCACCAGACCTTGTCCACAGTGAATACCACATATTGGAGCTACTCAAAGGAGCACTGGCGGGAAATTGCGTTAGGATGACGATGAAGGATGAAGGCGAATGGATATATACTTCCAAGGAGTTTTTTTTAGAGGAATTTGTAAGCAGTGGAGGACTTGCATTGCACACAACGAAGACTATAATGATAATATTGCGCTACTTCGCTCAATTTAAAATAAAATAAAAATTAAGTTCATTCCATTCACTCTCGTATATCAACAACGACAACTTCATTTTCTCCTCTCATGATTACTTTTTCAGTAGATAGCTTGTGAACACCATAATACCCGTCTCTTACAGGGCATCAAGAATTTAGCAGGCATTAATCATGTCATGTCATGTCATGTCATGTCATGTCATGTCATCTCATGTCATGTCATGTCCTATCCTATCCTATCCTATCCTATCCTATCCTATCCTATCCTATCCTATCCTATCCTATCCTATCCTATCCTGTGATCGGCACTCTCAGCCAGTGTTGAGATGTGAATGTACGCGGCCTCAACATCTCGAGAGAAGAGGACAACGAACGAGAAGATTATAATTACAAATGACCAGTCTCAGTGGGCCAATGCTAGTGGCATGGACACCCAAATGGAGTGGCAGAGATAAATCCTGATAGACGCGGAGTTCACGTTACTGAAGCTGCCACAACACAAAATTAAGTCTGCTTCGGGGGGTTCAGTGACCTGACGTAATGAAGGAAATGGTCAACACAACTCGAGCAAAAGAAACTTCACATTTGTAAGCAGCTGTGACTCGCTGCGTGATGTATTGATGCAGGTTTTTATTGCCACAGTTATTTTACAATCATCACTGGAATTTGCCAAGAAAGATATTATATGCTAGCAGAACTAATCTTTTTTTTTTTTTTTTTTTGCCAACATACCGTACGTATAAGGCATTTCCATAACCGATCGCTTATGCCAAACGAAAATAACGGTAGAGGGTTGCGTCGTTCGGTGATCCGAGGCACACGCCTTAGTGTTGATAAGTGATGTTATCGCTACATAAATATTTCGTTAGGCCTACATCTGGTTCCAGGATTTATTTCCTAATTATGAACCTTAGCGATATTAATTACACTGGTAGAGTGGATTTCAAATTTGTCATCCAGAATTTGAGCTCTAAAGAGACACGACACTACCAGTGATAGCGGAATGTACTGGCTTACCGTTCGGGCGGGTCTCAGGCAATGTACTGTACCACACAAAAATTGACCGGCAAAGAATTGACCACGCGAGAAAGTGAGAGAACCGTGGTTTTGACTTCAACACAACCCCAGTATTTGCCTGGTGTGAAAAATCCAAAACCACGGAAAACCATATTCAGGGCTGCCGATAGTGGAATTCGAACTCACCATCTCTGGAATGCCAGCTCACAGCTATGCGACCCGAACAGGTTATAAGACCTTGGTTAGTAGTAGAGCTTATTAAAACCTGGCAGCACTGTACAAAACCGCCTCCGAGTCATCTCGTAGACTAAGTATATGGAGATTGAGATCTAAAATTGACTTAATCAATTGGTGTCGTGTGACGGATGTAACGTCGTGAGCTCTAGTTGAGATTTCTTTTTCTTTTCCTTCACAGTCAATAGCATGGACTGGTTATACGTCCTAACAAGAATTATACTTTCCTTGACATCGCACCAACGCAGACAAGTCTTATGGCGACGATGGGATAGGAAAGGTACAGCCCCAGCATTCGCCTGGTGCGATAATGTGGGTTCGAACCCACTGTCTCCCGAATGAAAGCTGATAGCTACGTGACCTAAACCGCACAACCACTTGCTCGTGAACGTCCTGACAATTACGTTCACTGTGTAAAAAGAATCTATACTTTTGAGAACATGCCACTAGTTAAATAAATGAATGTGACTATCAAGCCTCCTGGTTTATTCTAAATATCGTTGGTTTAGAGATAAAACCCACTAAGTGACATTTTCATAGTCCTGCGATAAAAGGACCTTTTTCAGGATGATTTACTCTAAAATAAACAATGGGATGGAGATTTTCTATGCACTTGATGAAATGTTCATGAGGAAAAACAAAGAATATTTTGCTCTGAAACCACGTATAATCAATGAAGTAATCTGATAGTTCGTTTTCTTTCGAAATGTTCAAGTGAGGCAGGTTACTGAGCTTATAACAGCATCTTATGCAAACAGTAGGCAATGAGGAAGACGTTAACTTGTGAAAATGGAGCAGCACATTTCAGCCGCCTAGTTGTTCTCATTTACACAGCTACGGTACCTCCAACACACCATCACTTTGAATAATATTACAACAGACTTGTTGTTAGGCTATTAACCAATAGGTTGGTTGGATCATTATAAAGTACCAGCGAAGGTTATGCGATTACAGTGAAACCCGGTAAGTCCTAAAAATAGGATCGATAATACACAAGTCAGGAATGAAGTGCTTTCTTTATTGAGCCCGTGAGACTTCCGCTCCTGAGAGGTGGGCCTACATGGTCCTGGGTTCTCAAAACCTACAGTAGAAAGACCACCACGTCAATATTCATTCTGTAGGGTCAAGTATCTACATATGTATGCACTTTACATCTAGCCTAATCTATCATAAATGTGGCAGAGGAAAATGAAGTGATTAGCTCTAATGTAAATAATAGAGAATCAGATACATATTTGTCTTATAATACATAGAACTATTAAGCATCTATTATAATTGGTAAAATCAAAGAACGTGGTCTATACATTCCAGCCATCCGGCTTGAAGGTTTTGCGTGGGGACATCCTCAGCCGTGACCGGGCTGCTACCTCACATTTCAGTCAGCTCCAGTGGACTCCATTTCACCCCTCAGTCCAGAATTAAAATACCTGGACTGAATGGGAACTGAATCCGGGGCGTCCGGGAAGGAGGCTGGCGCTAATCTTCACAGCAAGAGGCTGACATTCTGTCCTAATATCGTCCTTAATTTGTAACTTTTCTTGATAGTGTCAAGTGCGTTGTGGCACTGCTAACTCTGTACTCGGGAGACAGGCGAGTTCGAATCCCCCGTCGGCCATCCTTGAAATAGTTTTCCGTCGTTTCCCATTTCAACTCCAGGCAAACGCCGGCCACTTCCTTCTCATTTTTGGCTCGTACAATTACACCTACATCCACAGACAACACCCTCACACAGCGGTACATCTAGCATTTCCTCATGCAGTGTACCGGGAAAAGAGGCTACGGAACTGGCAAGCCGAACATGTCCTGGGATATTCCTGGCACGAAAAAGCTATTTATGGAAAGAAAAAAATCTGATCTTGGACACCCAATTCAGCAATCGACTCTCTAAATTCATTGTCTTCAGTCAAATACGTAGTTTATATTCCTACAAGACATTACACAGGTTGTTGGTGCAGAACGGACAAACACATGTAGTCTATTTTGTGATAGAGGGATTCCGTCAGTAGTAACCTCTTGAAGGATGCAGTACTTTGGTAATACGCCCATCGGCACACGGGCACAGAGCCAGAGCAAGGCAGAATTATCTACCTCGCAGGTCATGGAAGGAATGGAAGGTAAAAGCTTCCATCATCCACAACCTCCGTACAAAATGAGACAGAGTAAATTAGCCCTACACCTGACCGCCTTAACATTGTACGCATTTATATTGTAAGCCAGGGCCTCTCAAACGCCCAAACTCTCACGCGTGCAGAGCGAGGTGCATAGGCTCTGTGCACTGTGCATCGGTACGCTTCGCCTCAACTCGGCTTGACTCGGATGGTGTAGTGTGCTGAGAGCGACGAAGCGTTTGGTGGTAGACGACGTGTTTATCAGTGAAATAGACAAGCGCACGACAACAACATAATAATGGAGCAACCTGTTTCGAAGAAAGCAAAGACTTCCGAAAGTCCATTTCAATCGAACTGGGAACTTTCGTATTTATTTTTTTTTTGTTTGTTTGTCGTGACGATAACGCCAAATGCTTAATCTGTGGGACGATAATTACGTGCGTAAGAAAATCATCTATTGAAAGACACTACAACAGACTACATTCGGAAAATTATTGTGAAATCATAGGAGACGTCAGAGAGAAAGAATTAAGGAAGTTGAAACAGCTTGAAGAAGAGCATTCTATATCCACAAATGATTTTTGTTCCAGTACTGTAGCATTTTCATTTTGGTTACGGGTTCTGCATTTTTTAAAAATTAAGTTTACATTCCTCTCAAACATGTATGTGTATTTCTAATTCCTTTTTAAATTTTTTTAATAACACTGGTAACCTTGTCCCATACAACTGTGCGTCTCCGCTCACCACACGTAAACATTTCGCAGTGGGGGAGAAACAGCAGTGAAGGTGAGGAACGCGGAGACAGGCCGAACGGGGAGACAGGTGTTGGGAGAGAGGAGTGGGGGGTCTGCACTCTGGTCAACCAAGCGAAGTCGTCTTTTGCACCGTGCACAGTGCATGCACCACGCGCATGCACCCTGAGAGGCCCTGTTGTAAGCTGAGAGAATCCCAGGATCATGTGGCTGTCCAGTAGTGGAAAGTCTCACTGGTTCAGTGAAGAAACTATTTCCCTAATACGAATGGCATGGACTTATAATCATATAACCTTCGGTGGCACTTTTGTAGGAAGAGTCACTGAATAAGTAACTGCCCAGAAACAAATCCAAATATGATATAACTCAGCCTTTTTAATTAGTGAAGTACGAAATACAGTGCTTCTACAGGCCTCCTGGGACCATGAAGGACTGACGGCTGTGTTCACTGATACAGGGCAGTGTATTGCGTGGTCCGCGCAACTGATATGTGAGCTGACCTTACCTTTCGGATTAGTGAGCTCGTCAGTTATCTGTACAGGGCTGAATCACCTCACAAACGTCACAATCAAATTTTGGAATAGTGCCTCATTGCAGATTGCGGTCATTTATCACAACCTTAAATCCCAATTAATAATTATACTGTAGTTTCACTCTTCAATAGAGACTGAAGAATAACAGACATATAACGGAAAATTTTTCAAAGTCTCTTTTAACTAATTCATTATGACAATCGGATAATTACATGTGTCTATGCTTGTATCCAGTCTGCCGAACATTGGCGATCAACATCCCTAAAGTTTATGGGGTAACTTGCAACATGATATTTTCCATTCCATCCCATTTCACTTCATTCCATTCCGGTCTTCGATGTAACAGAGACAAGATGTTCGCCTCTCAGAATAAACTAGATGACCTTGTACGTTTTGTCATCAAGTACGTGTGTGATATGATTTAAACTCTTTGAACTGATAAAATATATATACTCGGACATATTCATTATAGACCCTATCTTTCTCCATCCTCCTCACGTGCGAACAGCTTCATCCATGTGTTCATTCCTATCCTCGTCTATATCACATCATTCAGACTACCCCCTTGCTATTGCCACCCACCTGTTCATAACCGCACTCTAACTTCTAATCAATATAGAACCATATCATCAGAAATCGTTTTCACTGCGTGTGAAACAGATACCAGATGACTATATGGCGGCATGTAGGCGAGTCAGTACAATCGACTGATTCTTGAATGATATCGATTCCTGAAGGAATAGCGTCCACTGTTTGAATGGTAGGCGCTAAAATGAGCCTAATGTATTCATATTAATATTATTTAAATAAAAATACGTTCAACGTAGGACGAAATAAAACGTTATACCTTACACCGGCGGAAGTGGTTCGTTTCGAAATTCAAACAAATCAACTCGTACATAAAGCCTCACCTTCGGCCTTTGTAACACAAGTAACTATGAACAGTCTGTATTTAAAGAAATCACATGTGTAAATTGTAAGTTCAGTGTCTTTCAAGTGATTCAAGGCCACCTAAAATATTTCAAGGGACTCAGATTTAGGACACTGTTAATGTTCATTTTATGAATGTTTCTTTACTGAAAGGTCATTTCCTTCGTGAACCTCGCCTGAAGCCATTCCCTCGCAATCTCCTCCCCACCACACCCCACCTCACTTTCACTAAGCAGTGTCCTCCTTTCCACGGGTTCAGTGCCCTATGATGTTCACTTTTTATTTTTCTGTTATCAATGCCAACCGGCAGGTTGCAGTGTACACCTCCAACTTTCACTTTCTGCGCTTGCAAAGACTACAACCAAAGGATTAGCGACGTCTCATAGCCTTGTGTTGGATGAGAACTGGGGTACATTCGGTCAACGGCTGTTGCACACCTCAACGTTTTGTCATCAAGTACGTGTGTGATATGATTTAAACTCTCTGAACTGATAAAATATATATACTTGGACATATTCATTATATACCCTATCTTTCTCCATCCTCCTCACGTGCGAACAGCTTCATCCATGAGTTCATTCCTATCCTCGTCTATATCACATCATTCAGACTACCCTCTTGCTATTGCACCCTTACATATGCGTCAATTGTACGATATCCCAAAAAATAACAAGACAAGCATTACTGTCATTAATGATCTTTTCTTAAAATGTATTTTTCGAACAGCACCTTCCCGTGCCGGTATACTCAATATTTGTGTCTTGGCCAGATGTTTAAGGCTGGATGCCCATTCTGCCACCACGCGCTAATCCATGTGAAGATTTTATCCGATGCGTTTGGGATTCGAACGTGGACCAATGGGATAGGAAATCGAGAGAATAGACAGTTGAAGCAGCGTCTTCTTCCTTCTTTACTCTAACATTTAGGACACTTAGAAAGAATATATCTGCCGGCTATTATTAAAATATATTAATACAAATCTTGCTATAATTAATCAATTAATAAATCATAATTCACTATTACAAATATCAAAATACTATTGCCACACACGTCATGTGGATGTAGTGGGGGATGGAAGGTTTGAGCCCTACAGTTAACAGCCCTGAGGATGGCTGTCCGTGGTTTCCATTGTCACCCCAGGCAAATGCCGGGGCCATATCTCGGCCACTACTTTCCCAGTCTTAACCCTCTCTTTCCTATTCTCACCATAAACCTTAAGATGTTAGTGCGAAACAAGCAACCACAAAAGGAGCTTGTTACGGGAAAATAGTAACATATTTTTCTATGTAATCGATTACTGTAGTTTTTAGGAATACAAATATGAATCGTTATGGAAACATTTTCACATAAATCTTGGTACACAAGTTTAGTTTTAAAACACCAACATGTACTGGTTCAAGCTTATTAATCTTTAGAACATTTTATAGACTGCATTTATTTTATAAGGAAAGATACAAGATACTGAAAAAAGTAGAGACGTGACATTGAAGCCAGAAGTCCTGGATGAAGTTCTGTTGTAAGGACTGAGGCAGCAAGGCAAGTCCCATGTCTTTATCAATACAACAGTCACTCCCAAGATGATTTTCTAATTTTAGTTGTTCACTATTAGTAAAAAATAAGTATTAAAGATAGTAAACAATTACACCAGCACTTCAAATTCTCGTAAGAAACACTATTCCTTCCAAGGCAACGCTCACTGATGTTCACGCTTTATTTGTAGCTCTTAATTGAATTCGCGTGTATGTTAAATAACATCTGGACAGCTGCTGTGACCGAAACAGAGAAAACAAGTAAGGAATATTGTATAAAAATACAGTCAGCTGTAGAGATAGCGACGTTTGGATGCACTTCGTTTAAAAGACATATTGGTTGTACTGAATTTCTTTCACAAAGTCTTCAAGGAAGCATTTACACTGCATCGAAATCGGGCAGTTACTTCTTTCCGTGTTAACAATCTGAAACACATCTGAAAAATATTTATAAAATAGTCAAGTATGTTCGTAAGACACGAGTATGACCATTAACATTATTCGGCGTAAAATGTCTTATACTTCATTTTTCTTTACACGTTTATATAAATAACAGGAAGTGCAACAAAGTATTTAGTTTAAAATCACTTGTTCTTGAATAATGCGATCAATACTTGAATTAAGAATTATTTCAAAGAAATTCCTTTTTTAAGTAATCAATGTCTGATTTTTCACTATTATGAATTCGAGTTGTAAATGATGATGATGATTATTATTATTATTATTATTATTATTATTATTATTATTATTATTATTATTATTATTACTATTATTATTATTATTATTATTATTATTATTATTATTATTATTAGGCGTGCTCGGTCCACCCGGAAGGACGTGGGTTCGAATCCCCGTCAGGAAGTCGTAAAATTTAAGAAACGAGATTTCCACTTCCGGAGGTGCATATGGTCCTGAGGTCACTCAGCCTACATCAAAAATGAGTACCAGGTTAATTCCTGGGGGCAAAGGCGGCCGGCAATAGAGCTAACCACTCTACCCCATCACGTGCCGAGGTTAACAATGGTGGAAGCCTTTACCTTCCACTCCTCCAAGGGCCTTCATGGCCTGTATGGAGGTGACTTTGCTTTATTATTATTATTATTATTATTATTATTAGTTTTTTAAAAGCTATTTGTTCGGGGCATCGACATAGAAAGATATTTTGCCCCTATAATATTATTATAGTTTTCTGTTCATTATACGTGTATCTAAATTCAGGAGCAGAAATATCCAATTCAAAATCACGTTTACGTAGATAATGAGATAAATACGTGTAATTTATATTGGGGATAGTTTAATATAAGATACAGTTCAGAGAAATTAATTTTGAGGACTGTCACTTTATCATACTTATCACAATTACAGTAGGAATAGAGTATTATAAAAAGAACAATGACAAATTAGTAAATATATACAACTTGTAGACACATTGAAACTAATAAAAACATATGAGAGAAGTGAAGTTTGATTTTTTAAACGAGAAACAACCGATCTGTAACTTGCGGCGCACAGCAGCAAAGAAACCTTGAGCTCTTTCTTCCTACAGAATTATCTAACACAAAGAGCAAGAGTGTAATGTAGAAGATAGCCTAGACATTTCGCTCCTAGAAAGTGAGACAGACTGCACAGAGCTGCCCCGTGAGCGCTCCTTCACGGCCATCTTGTTTCTCAGAATTTAAGTCCGGTTTTTCCTTCATCAAGAGGCTACAGAATCGGCCTACCTACCAACGGTACAAGGCAAAATTCATTGCATCCCCTGGACAACTATTATCGTCTGTATTAATTACCTTCCTCAACTATCAAGAATATCATAACATGATTTAACGAAAAGGGGATATTTTTTTTTACTAAAACAAGATTTATTTAGAAGTCATAATTTTCAACATTGACGTGTTGGATTTAAATAATAATTTGAGCTTTTATTCAAGGGTGGATGACTCAAAAATGCTAGCAAAACACCGGTCTAAAAATTTGGTTTCAGAAATTCCACGGGCACCCGAGAAGAGCTATTTACGTTATATGTCCTCGTACAATGGTGTCGAGACAGGAGATGCTATGTGTGCATATGCTTCTTAGACTACACACAATCCTTTGACAGAAGCTAACACGATAAAATAGCGGTGGTGGTCGCGTGATGATTGTTGTTTTAAGAGGAAGTATAATCATCTTCTATTAACACTAATCAGAGAAGAAGAAGGAAGAGGTCCAATCCTTCGAAAAATGAAGGTATCGGAAAAAGAAAGGGAAGGGCCACGAGGGTTGTGAAAATGAAAGATTTCCTAGGACTCGTGAACCTAATACCATCGGGGTGGGAAGAGAACAAAACTTCACCAAGAGAGGTCGGTTAGAAAATATTAATGTGAGGAGCCTGGCACAAGTAAGTGGAAGCAATGTCAGTTAAGGGTCCAAGGTCCCAACTTAAGAGCCCCTGAAGTCCCTTTTAGTCGCCTCTTACGACAGGTGGGGGTGGGAGAGGTTTACTGTGGGTGAATTCTACCACCCCAACCCACAGGGGAACAGAAGCAATTGGTCGTGCAGCTTTCCAGAAAGTGAGGAATGACGAAGGACATCAGAATAATTATTATCAATCTCTACTAGAACCAGAGAGCCCAAGTCAGAGTAGACGGCGAACTGACGAAACCGGTACAAATTCGTCAGGGCGTTCATCAAGCCTGTGTCCTGTCTCCCACCCTCTTCAACATCTACTTGGAGGAAGTATTTTCAGAAGCTGTAGGCATAGGAATTAGCGGCAAATATACGAATATAATTCGCTGCGCTGAAGATACGGTGCTCCTCGCCATGAATCTCGCGGATCTTCAACTGCTGCGGAATCGAGTCAGTTCTTTCAGCGTCAAGTACGGCCTGGACATTAACATCATCATCATCATCTGTTTACTCTCCAGGTTCGGCTTTTCCCTCGGACTCGGCGAGGGATCCCACCTCTACCGCCTCAAGTGCAGTGTCCCGGAGCTTGGTCGGGGGATACAACTGGGGAGAATGACCAGTACCTCGCCCAGGCGGCCTCACCTGCTATGCTGAACAGGGGCCTTGTGGAGGGATGGGAAGATTGGAAGGGATAAACAAGGAAGAGGGAAGGAAACGGCCGTGGCCTTAAGTTAGGTACCATCCCGGCATTCGCCTGGAGAAGAAGTGGGAAACCACGGAAAACCACTTCCAGGATGGCTGAGGTGGGAATCGAACCCACCTCTACTCAGTTGACCTCCCGAGGCTGAGTGGACCCCGTTCCAGCCCTCGAACCACTTTTCAAATTTCGTGGCAGAGCCGGGAATCGAACCCGGGCCTCCGGGGGTGGCAGCTAATCACGCTAACCACTACACCACAGAGGCGGACCTGGACATTAACATACAGAGGACAAAGTGTCTTGTCATAGGGAGGACACCCGTCAAAGGATGTCTGAAAGTAGGTAGCGTGGAGAATTATGTTTATATGGGCAATAGTGTAAACGAGCAGTGGAATCAGGATGTAGAGATTAAATCGCGCATAAAGTACGTTACATCCAACTTCACGAAAATGCATCATCTACTGCACTGCTGTGACAAGAAGATCAGAATGGTTCGTTGTTACATGTTGCCGGTGCTGATGTAGAATATGCAGCTGAAGCTTGGACATTGACCATGGTAAGGGTTATTCTGCCCGAAGGCAGGTCCGAACCTCCGCAGAGATGTTCCTGAGCCGGAGTTTACGTGCGGTAGGGTGGCCAGTTCCTTTCCGCTCCTCCATTCCCTTACCCCCAACCAACAGCGCGTGGCAACCCATCCAACTCCTGACCACGCCCAATGTTGCTTAACTTCGGAGATCTCACGGGATCCGGTGTTTCAACGCGGCTACGGCCGTTGGCATACATTGACCAAAGTATTAAAAAATAAAATAAAAGGACTAAAGCTTTCGAAATGTGGATCTATCGAGTATTGCGAATTTCATCGGTGTACCACGTAGCCAGCATCGAAATATTCCGTCGCGTTGGTAAAGGAAATGAACTTCACAAAAACATTAAGCAGTAGAAGCTGAAATATTTGGTCACGTTATGAGACACGAGGAGAAATACCGCATACTCCAACTTGTGATGGAAGGGAAGATCCTCGGCAGACGCGGTGCAGAAAGACAGCGAATTTCTTGGATACAGAATCTCAAGGAATGGTTGGGAATGCCACCTGAGGAATTGTTCAAGAGAGCAACCAACAAGACGATAATCACATTGATGACGGCCAACATCCGGGACGGATATCGGCACCAGAAGAAGTGGTAAATTTCTAAGTTTATGGTAAGATTAGTGTATATGTCCCCTTATCATTTTCTGACTTACACACCCTAACTCTCATTTATGTAGCTTATGTTGTCAATTAGACAGACAGTTACTTTTGCTTGTCGTTTTAATTCTATTTAACGAGTGATTCTTCTTCTTCTTCTTATTCTTATTATTTCCATCATCCGAGCAAGTGTATTTGAAATGTTATCCATTGTTGGTTGACTGACAAGTCCAACTTATTTTATTATCTGAGCACTTCATGAGAAGTTACCTGTGTTAGGAAGGGCAAGGCTACAGTTGCCTAGTTTTGTCATCGTAAAAAAAAAACGGTCATCAGTATTCAATTGGGAAGTACTGGAATAATAATAATAATAATAATAATAATAATAATAATAATAATAATAATAATAATAATAATAATAATAATAAATAACAATACTGGTATTAATAATATTCTTTATTCGTTTTCCCAGTAGATCCAAGGTTGGTTGAAAAATAACATTATGAGGAAGGGCACCTAGTCTTAGACCTTTCTTTTTTAAAAAACTTTACGTCACACCGACAGTCAGGTCTTATGGCGACGATGGGATAGGAAAGGCCTAGGAGTGGGAAGGAAGCAGCCGTGGCCTTAATTAAGGTAAAGCCCCAGCATTTGCCTGGTATGAAGATGGGAAACCACGGAAAAACATTTTCAGAGCTGCCGACAGTGAAGTTCGAACCATCCTAGACTTAAACTCCTAGCCGAAACCCAACATAAGGCTCAAGAAAACCTTATAAAAAGCTGAAGAATGAATATCAAATTTGAAATCTGTGGGAGAATTTACCATGTTACAAGGAGGCTTGGGTTCGAGTTCCGTCTGAAATGCTGGTGAAGAGAGATGGCCTACTTTGTGACCAGGGACGTGAGAGCGTTAAGGCAGTAGGAACGCGGACTTGTTCTACAGAAGCAGATGGCTTGTTTTGTAGTAGTGACAATATTGTAGGAAAAAATGTATTTTTTAGTTTGTTAAACTGTTCACAGTCCGTGTTCAGCTTTCACTGTAGGACTAAGTGTTTCCTTTACTTGTATTCGCTGCTGAAGGCTTATCTATCCTCCTGACTATCTCGTAGTCTAAACATTGGATGCGGGGATATAACCGGGCAATATGAGCTATTTGGTAGCAAAATGACCTTACTCTGTGTATTATGAAATAAACAACCTTCCGTTATAAGAAAATCACCATAGCAATAATTTACTGAAGCTGAAATGCAAAGACCACACAACATTGGTGGTAACCAAGTAGGCCTATCGAAGTCACAGGTTTCACACCAAGGCGGCTGTGGTTCGTCCCCCGATCAATGCACTTGGTGTTTTTGAAATTACAGGTCATGTCCCTGTACTGTAGTTCCGTCTCCACGAAAAGCTGGAGGTCACGTAAAAACTACACAGTGGTACACGCTCACACAGTGGCACACGCTACACAGTGGTACACGCTTACACAGTGCTCTAGCCACATGCTTCCCAACTACAGAAATCCAGGTTCGATTCCAAGCGATTTCGGGGGATGTTATTTTCTACAAGGGCCTGCGTACTCCATCGTCCTCATGTAAACACTGGAAGGTATCATTGAGAAATTAGTTACATCAGTCAATCGTGATGTTTTAACACTTTTCTGACGATAATAAGGAGACAATACTGTGATAAATATAGTACAAGATTCCAAAAGAATATTTATCTCCCATACTTCGGTGTCAATGACCAGTATATTTTAATTCAGTGTCTCAAAAATCATGGAGCACAATTTTTTAGCTGTGGGTGTTACAGCGCTGAAACTGGGCGTATTGAGGACAGGTAAACCCAATTAGACCGCACAATAGAGCGCTAAACAAAGGAAGAGAAACTTTCTGCTTCAGGTTCTGTGCACAAGACGCAGTGTTTTATTTGTGCCACACGTTTCCCTCATGCTTTTACCTCGCTTTGATGTCTGCTGGTGTCCTCCTCGTGGATAAAGTCACTGCAGACTTGGATCGTATCTAACTAGAGGTGGTGGATGTCATTGAACTACGGATTATATTTACGTGGAATATGTGCATAGTTTCGGAAGTATACTTGGACCGGGGAGCGTTATAAAAACATGAAAGTTTAAAAATAGAAATATATATATATATGTTTTACGTCGCACCGACATAGGCGACATTGGGGTAGGAAAAGCCTAGGAGTGGGCCTTAATTAAGGTTACAGCCGCAGAATTTGCCTGGTGTGGAAATGGGAAACCACGGAAAACCATCTTCAAGGCTGCCGACAGTGGGGTTCGTACCCCACTTCTCCTGGATGCAAGCTCACAGCCGTGCGCCCCTAACCGCACGACCAACTCGCTCGGTGAAATCATTTGTAGACAACACTTGCGACGACAGTGTTTAATATCTCATTTTAAAGAGAAAGGACCATTGCATCTAGTAACAAGAGTATGGCCTTGGTATAACGTCATCAGGTGTTGTGTTGCCATCTTGAGGTACCAAAATCACCGTGGCGCGCGGCTAAAAATTGGTACACTTCTGGACTCCGACATGGTAAGCATGTCGTGTGAGATATCGTGTGACTCTCCTGAGTGAGTTATACAAGTATATGGCAAACATATCAAATAGTGAACATTGAGAAACCTGTTGTGAGACGACGTGCGAAACATTTCTCTCTTTCGTGAAATGTCGCCACACTTGGACATTAAATGGCTTCAAAATGATCGAAAACGCATTCGATAGATAGAGTGGCCTTTCAAAGTTCCAAAAGGAGCGCCTCAAAGTTAAGGCGTCGAGAGGCGAGTTCCACGCTGCTGGAGCCTCAACCAAGTGCCCACATCCACTGTTCCAATGATTTGGAATTCATGGCCATGACCGTATGTAACATCCCGTTAGAATAAAAACGCCAACAATGAAATTTCATACGTATGTTCACTAGATATTTTATACCAATCACGTGGTACGTCTGAACTTGTGGTCGTAACCCCGACACAGCACCAATCATCTGCGATCAACATTAGAAGTAGGCCTACGTGGGAACCTCATAAAACTGATGTCTCAAGCCCGCTTTCCACCATTGCATTCCATGTTCAGGAAACCATGAACGAAAGTGAAATGACAGTAGGACTGAAGGAAATTTTCTATGCCCATCAAGTTAGGGCATATGAGGTACTTCATAGTGTGCGAGTATTCCATCATGAGTGAAGATGGAAAATGGATGGACAGATTCGTACCTGATAAGCTAAATTATTGACGAAAGGAAAGTTCAATGTCCATCAAAGTAGGGCATTTGATGCGTATAATTCAATCATGAATGGGAATGGGAAATTGATGAAAGGATTCGTGTATCTAATATTATAAATTACCGAGGAAAGGAAGGTTTTGAAGCCTTTCCTATGCACTTGTATGAAGTGGAGTGCCCATTGATTTATCTCACGTGGTGGAGAAACTTGTCCTCAGAAGCTGCAGTTTCAGTTTCAATTGTTTGCTGACATCAGAAAGGCAGTCAGTTGCCACTTTGTTCCGAAGATAGAGGGTTCGATCCTGACGACTGATAGCGGTGGCATTCGTGAGTATTTAAATGCGAAAATTCTGTGCTTCCAGCACATTAAAACAACTCTTGTGTGACAAAATTTCGACACCCCGCAGTTTATTAAGACAGTCAGTAGTTACATCAGGTGTAAATTAATTTAAATTCTAATCCTTGCCCGTCGTGAAGATGATTTTTGTCGAGATATTCTACACTCACGTTAGGAAGTAGAATGATAACTGACTTCAGGTCAAGATCATTTTGATAATTCTTGGTTCCAATTAAAACACGATCTAGAATAACAGACGTAAACAAGCAGGCTTCGTCGGCTGAGTGGCTTAGACGGTAGAACGCTGACTTTTTAAGTCCGAATTGAGACGTTCGATTTCGGCTCTGTCCTGCGGTATTTGAATTGCTCAGTTAAGACAGCCTAGTATCGGTAGAATTCGGCTCGTAAGAACTACCGTGAGACAAAAGTCCAGCACCTGGACATGTCCGAAAACCGAAAAAAAATAATTAATGGGACATAAAAGCGGTAACATTATTATTATTATCATTATTATTATTATTATTATTATTATTATTATTATTATTATTAAGCAGGCTTTCGGTCCCGCAACTTTGAGCATAAAAGGCGAACGCTACTCAGCCGATCGGTCTGATGGTCAACCACAGAACAATACATAAAACAAGAACTGCAGAAGTAGTTCATTAATATATCAACGAATTAAAAGGTTACGGAAATTGCAAGTGTTGCCTGATGGGTCACAGAAATCAACTTTAATGTTCGTGTTTCGACGGAGGACACTAGGAAAGTAAGCTCAATAACAGACTCTGAAGTTAGAGAAAACTTGTCGATGGCCTAATCTTCCGCGAACAAAATAATGTCGGTCACTTACAAGGAATCCTACGCAGAGATTGTGTAAACCACAACGTAGTAACCACACTGACAGTATACCATAACTTAACATGGTTTAGTAGCCTACTGTAGGTAGGTGCTGCCCAGAGCGAGTAGCTACAGTATGACTCGACTACCTGTCCTAATGGCACTGCATTCACACTACAGAAAATCCAGTATCGGATTAAAATGAATACCGATATGTCTCCATTTTATTTAATGATAATAATGTTATTGGCGTTACGTCCCACTAATCACTTTTACGGTTTTCGGAAAATATGAGACCCCAGAATATTGTTCCGCAATCGTTCTTTTACGTGCCAGTAAATCTGCTGACACGAGGCTGGTATATAGTATTTGAGCAGCTTGAAATACCAACAGTCTCAATTAACATCGAACCCACTAACTTGAATTAGTGGACGAGCGCTGTACCGTCTGAGCTACTCAGCTTGGGTTTCAATACATCTGTATTTATACAAATATGATCGACTATGTAGCCCAGCTGGTTAGACGGTAATCTGTGCTGAAGGTGCTGAATTGGATCCTAGTGCAATCGCTAGGCTTTAGTGGGAAGCAAGTGTCGATGCCAATCAGCTATCATGCCCCTGATTGCTGTAGTCAATTTATGTCTGGCCCATTACTGATGCTATTTGATGTATCGAAGAGAAGAATGTGTACATTTTCAAGGACCAATGTACGATCCTTGAGGGATGGTACTGATGACGTGCATATCCGTCCTCCAAGTAAAATCGTAAACTGGTACCCTTCCTTACGAAGTTATGAAATATAAAATTTGTCTCTTTACACAGCGTATAATACTGTCCTGGAATTTACCTGCCGTGAGTAAAGTTGCCCCTGTAAGTCATTGTGTCAATCTTTATGCCGCGTAACTTTGTTGAGTCTCTTTATGGTACTTGTGGTCGATAGGAGTAAATGAAGTGAAAGTGAATCTTGAAAGGAAGAGGATAGAAGATACATAAACTGGAGAAACCACTGTTAAGGCAGTCCTGAAACAAGAATGGATGACCCAGATGAAAGATAGAAGGCGTCTATTGCGCAAGATGAGAGAAAGGCGGAAAAAGAGGACAATAATTGCCACTACCAACGTAATAATGACAAAGACTGCTAACTGATGATTAGTACAAACAAAGAATATTTTGGAATCACAAAATAATAGTAAACTGCAGAGGCTTTAAGTCTGTAATTCTCGAGCGAGTGTGAAAAATAACGAGGCAAGAGGAGTGCCATTACGAAACGTGTGCTCGAATTTCGATCCTTCTGAAATTCATGACCTATTAGAGAGAGGTAAACATGGTATTGAATTGTGCACACCATAAATGTTAATGACTGGTAAATCACATAGATAATTGCTATTTTCCATTTGCATACAGACCATGAAGGATCTTGTATCACTGGCCACTATTCACAACCGTTAGATGACGATAATTAATCATATCTACCTAGCATGGTAATAATAATAATAATAATAATAATAATAATAATAATAATAATAATAATAACAATATGACCGAGCGAGTTGGCCGTGCGGATAGGGACGCGCAGCAGTGAGTTTGCATTCGGGAGATAGTGGGTTCAAACCCGACTGTCGGCAACCCTGAAGATGGTTTTCCGTGGTTTCCTATTTTCACACCAGGCAAATGCCAGGGCTGTACCTTAATTAAGACCACGGTCGCTTCCTTCCCACTCCTAGCCCTTTCCTATCCCATCGTCGTCATAAGACCTATCAGTGTAGGTGCGATTTGTAAAAAAAAAAAAAAAAAGTGTTTACAGTAACTTCAAAAGTCGTAAGGAACGAAGGAGTGCTGAAATGCGGCTCTTTAGCGTGTTAGAAAATATGCTACTTTATAGGAAGGAAGACTTGCTTACATTTTAACCATCGTATTGCTATCCGATTGAGCTGGAATTCGATCCCACAGCCTTGAGCATAGGAGGGAAAAACTGTATTACCCACTTGGCCCTCATATTCCTATACCTATCTGCGGGGATTGTATACCGTCGGTCAGTGAAACCCACAGATCCATCGGTAAGGGGTTGCGCGTTGCGCGTCATCTCCGGAAAAGTGAAAGTCAAGAGTAGGAGTGGACTACCTTGAGCAGCGGTGGAGAGTCGTTCAAATTCGATACTGCGTAAGAAGTGCACGGTAGGTATTTATATTATTCAGCCATGCAATCCTCACAATTTGCTATTTCATGCAGATATAAAAAAAGAAATACAAAAGACGAACACTCGGCATTTAACGAACGGAATAGAGGACCTGAAGTGAGTTCCATACATAGCTTTTCGTCCTCAACAGAACTCTACATGATTGACAATTAACAGCCTATCAATCAACTTTTGAGGTGACAATGTCAGACTAAAACAATTAATAAAATAAATAAATAAATAAATAAATAAATAAATAAATAAATAAATAAATAAATAAATAAATAAATAAATAAATAAATAAACACATACATGATTATTTAGGTGCAAAATGAACTGAGATGATTCCTGTCATGCGGGAAATACTCAATTAGAAAGAAATGGGCGAATATTGATATTTAGGTATTGAAGTAATCTGAGATTAAGTACCAATGAGGACACATAGCTTATGCTAGTCTAAGCAAGGAAAGCATTAATTGAGAGGAATTTTCTCATCTCAAATATAAATAAGTACAAGTATATTGGAAGGTCTTTACTGAAGACATTGTTGATACGGAATATGGCACTGCGTGAGAGTGAAATATGGTGCAGAGAGAAAACCTTTAAAAATATGTTACCGAAGAATGTTGAAGGTAGTATGGGTAGATCGGACTACACATAAAGAGATAATTAATTAAGTTCAAAAGAACAATTTGGCGAAATTAGACCAAACATAGGTATGACAGATCGATAAGTCACATTGGAATCACTGAGGTTCAGTTAACATAGCATGTGAGAAGTACAGGTTGCAAGAGGCGGCCAAGATATATGAGCTTGACCAACAAATGAGAGCAGATGAAGGTAGAGATGTAAAGGTCTAGGGTGGCATGGAGATTTGCGTCTAGTCATTCTATGAACCGACAGCCTAGATACTATGATAACAATGGCGTATGGCCTCCATAGAGACGTGGTGCAAGTCTTTCGAGTTGACACCCTGCAGGTGACCTGCGAGTCTGTGAGAATGGGACCCAACCTAAGATGAATTGTAATGAATGAAGACTACACAAACACCCAGCCCCGGAGCCATAGAAATTAACCAATTAAGGTAAAAATCCCTGACCCGGCCGGAAATCGAACCCGGGACTCCTAAGACCAAAAGTAAACTCATGTAGGCCTACTCTTTTTCAGACATACTCCCAATGGTTAAGTTGCTTGTACAATTTTGATCATATACCACTGTTAAATCTTTGGCAGTACCGGGAGTCGAATCCGGGCCGCCGAGGACGGCAGCTAATAGTGCTAACTGTTACACTACAGAGGTGGACAATGCTGTGACGATTTTAGTGACAATATTACCATTGCCTTTTTTTTTTTTTTTTTTGCAAGTTGCTTTATGTCGCACCGACACAGATAGGTCTTATGGCGACGATGGACAGGAAAGGGCTAGAAGTGGGAAGAAAGCGGCCGTGGCCTTATTTAAGGTACAGCCCCAGCATTTCCATGGTGTGAAAATGGGAAACCACGGTAAACCATCTTCAGGGCTGCCGACGGTGGGTCTCGAACCCACTATCTTCCGAATACTGGATACTGGCCGCACTTAAGCGACTGCAGCTATCGAGTTCGGTTTGCCTTTGTTCGACTGAACCAAAATGTTGATTAATTTCGGAGAAGAAACTGAACCTGGTCAACGCACTGTTGCTCCAAGCACTAGCACATGGAGTGGTTAATAGTGAATTTACGATCAAAATTACTTTTATAAACCACGGAATTTTTTGAAAATACTTGCGAAATTTTAGATAATCTCTTATTCATTTTGTGAATACATTTGCTAATTGTTTCGTTCATAACGTCATTGAACGGGAAAATGGTAGATGTATTTAAATTCTTTCAGCCATACAGGACCTTCTACAAATATCATAGTTGAAGTTGATGAACGAGATAGAGCCACTTCGTAGATGCTGGCGAAATAGTTGTTCAGAGAAATTTATATTTTCCAGGTCACTATAGTACCTGGAATTAAGGCGGAACTGCAATTCTTTCAGCTAAGAGAAAGACAATGTTATAGCACTCTGTTTCTCCGTAAGAGAAATACGAAGACAGAATCAATTCTCCGTGGTCCAGCGCCTCTACTTGCTGCCTTCATTCCCGGGAACTCCCAGCTTATTAAGAAGTAAGTATAATGTCATCACAGAAATTAACCACAGATCTTGTCTCCTCAGTGTCAAACTTGTTTGCCAGCTAAGGAGCACTCCCAATGTATATCAGTTCGTTCTTTGAGCCTTAGTTTCTGACTTGAATTCAGTCGGTACGAGCCTCGTTTAAGAATTAGGGACATCTTAGTAATTAGACCTGTGATACTCTGCCATATGCCGTATGCACATTTCATCCTACTATTGTGTATTATTCAACTGCAGTCACTCGTGAAAAGAATTTGGCACCATAGCCTGATGAGTTTCCTAGGAAGGTGATGTCCGCAACTGTGCGTGCAGGGTTTAGCTAATGCTCTCTGGAGTAGGTTTGTCTGCCGGTTGAGGTAGGAAGTTTCGTAGATATCAAGTTTATTTTTCTTCATTCCTCATTTACATCACGTGTTTACATTTAGGCCTATATGTATTTCAGAAACTCTGACCACCTGGACAATACATCTGGTTAGATGCTCAACTCAAGTTTGCAGGATCAAATATGAGCACTTAAAAATGCCAAATTTGAAAGAACGTCACATCAAAGAACTGCATTTCAGGGCAAATTTCTGGAATTCCAGTGTCTCTTAAGATCTGATAGTAGTTATGTGAATGCATATCATCATATTGTTCTTTTTCTTTATATTTTTACCATCCAGGGTTGGTTTTTCCCTCGGACTCAGCGAGGGATCCCATCTCTACTACCTCAAGGGCAGTGTCCTGGAGTTTCAGACTCTGGGTCGGGGGGTACAACTGGGGAGGATGAACAGTACTTCGCCCAGACGGCCTCATCTGCTATGCTGAACAGGGGCCTTGAGGGGGGGGATGGGAAGATTGGAAGGGATAGACAAGGAAGGGAAGGAAGCGGCCGTGGCCTTAACTTAGGTACCATCCCGGCATTTGCCTGGAGGAGAAATGGGAAACCACGGAAAACCACTTCCAGGATGGCTGAGGTGGGAATCGAATCCACCTCTACTCAGCTGACCTCCCGAGGCTGAGTGGACCCCGTTCCAGCCCTCGTACCACTTTTCAAATTTCGCGGCAGAGCGGGGAATCGAACACGGGCCTCCGGGGGTGGCAGCTAATCACACTACACCACAGAGACGGACCATCTTCATATTATTATCATCATTAGTTTAATACGTTTAACGTCAGACCGACACAGGTAAGTTTTCAGTGACGATGCTTACTTGAGGTACAATCCCGACATTTGTCTGGTGTGAAGATGGGACACCACGGAAAACCATCTTCAGGTCTATCAACGGTGAGGTTTGAACCCACCATCTCCGGAAAGTAAACTGGCAGCTACACGACTCGTTCTGTGTAGCGAGTGTGCTCGGTATTATTATCTACATCTGACGAAGAAAATGCTAAAATTGACAACACTGTTCACCAGGCCTTCTGAAGCTGAAATGCCGAGACGTGACCGAGATAAAGATCCAGTTGCATTCTCAATCTGTAGTTGCCGGAACGCTGATTCACCATGAGCAGAGTGATATGCAAATTCACCATTGTTACTAAGGTGCCACTTTAGATGACCTGACCGACCGCCTGTGAGTTGCTGTAGGACTTCAACTTGTCTTCTACCAGGATCATTAGAAACAGGGAACAACATTTCTACTGTTCTGGTACTGGAGATTCAAAGAGCATCACACTTTTATTCTACAGTGCTTTCTGCTATCGGAAGCAAGAAAATGTAGTACCTTTCGGAGATATATTTATAACGTAAGCACAGAACTATCAAGAGTCTCAAGCAAATCGTCGTGTCGTAGAGCCAACTCCCTGCGCCGAACTGCGTTGAGCTCTCAAGACGAGATCGTGCTGCCTAGCTGAAGGTGACGTAGGCCGGAGCCCGTTATTCGCACACCACGCCCCCGTTACTCGCTCTGCAATACCTCCAACATGAGATATTCACGAGTTCGTCTCCTGTCTCCTTTCTTCACCAAGGCACATCGAAGACAGCAAGTTCTGTCTCTCGTCAACAGGTTGGCTACCATGTAAACTAAGTAATCGAATCCACCAAATGAAGAAATATCAATGTGTTGATGGTACGATTATTTTACGTACTTTAGACTGTCCTTCTCATGCGAAATACACAATAACCAAGTAAATTATTGTATAAGGTAGTCGCTTATCATTAGCAACTGATGAAGACCACACGAATGGAAAAGTATTGAAAAACCTCGTGGGAAGGTATGGAATGTAGTTCCATCAACCGTAGAGGAACATTTTCAATCCTAACGCCTCCCTACAGAGACAGATTTGCAGCCCCTGGGTTACATTTCAGCTCCAGCGTTTTCCTTCACTTTATTTATTTTTGTTTACGATTTGCTTAACGTCGCACCGATACAGATTGGTCTTATAGCGACGATAGGAAAGGCCTAGGAGTAGGAAGGAAGCGTCCGTGGCCTTGATTAAGGTACAGCCCCCGCATTTGCCTGGTGTGAAAATGGGAAATCACGGAAAACCATCTTCAGGGCTGCCGACAGGGGGGTTCGAACCCAGTATCTCCAGAATGTAAGCTCACAGCTGCGCGACCCTAACCGCTTAGCCAACTCGCTGTCTTTCACTTAAAACAAGGCGCATATCGGATTTAGATGTTTATATAATGAGTTGTCAAAATAGTCAGTGAATGTGACCTATTTGAAGAATTTCGACAAATAATCAGTTAATCAGTGTTTGAGGTAAAAATTGATAGAGAAATGTGTCTATCTCATGGTGACGAAAAAGAATGTACAACATGTAGCGTCTAAAAATCAAGTGACATGAACGTACCTTTGGTGCACAAGGAGCTGAGAACAATCTACCTTTAGATTTTTCGTCGGCACTGTTGGTAGTGCACACACTCTGCATATCAGTGTTACAATTATCTCTCAACACCGGCAAGAAAGGTTACAGTTGTGTGTTTAGGTAGATACTCTTTATAGCATTGATCATCACTAACTGCGTTGTCTGTAAATACTGATCAACGGCACACACGTTTCAATTGTTGTCTAGTAATATAAACTTGAAGGCATACTTACGGACCGACGACAACCACTGATTCAAACTGCGAACTCCTTCAATTCTTAAGACAATAAAGATCTAAATATGTTAGCTATAGGCTTGCATTCGGCAGACTGTGGGTTCGAACCCTATCATCGGCGGCCCAGAAGATGGTCTACCGTGGTTTTCCATATTTTTTACAACAGATAAATACCAGGGACGTATCTTAATAAATTATAGCCATGAATGATATTTCAGATGTTTCTATCCTATCGTCTCCGAAATCCTATATTACTTGGTGCGCTGTTAAACGTTTGTGTGCTAGTGGTTTAACTTCGCACTAACACATAGAAGGTTTTCGGCGACGGAAGGATGGGGAAGAGCTAGGATTAGGAAGATAGGGCTGTGGCCTTAATTAAGGTACAGCCATAGCATTTGCCTGGTTTGACAATGGGAAACCACGAAAAACCACCTTCAGGACTGCCGACGGTGGGCAAATGCAACCTCACAGCTATGCGACCCTAACCGCACGGCTGACTCGCTCGGTTTAAACGAACCTAATAACAATATTTTAAAATATCTGTTGTTAGATGAAAATCAAGACTTAAATGAAATTCGTGGTTCATTTGTATTGAGGGTATATAAGTGTTTTAGGACAAACTTCGAGTGAAGCAAGTATATACTTTTACAGCGCATACATCATAGGGAGTTCCCAATTCTTCAATCAGTAAAACTCAGTAATCCATTTTTTATAAGCAACATGTTTTATGGAAGGAATAATTCTGCTGCCCATCAGAAATAAAGTCTCTGATGAGACAAAATAATAGTGAACTCTAGACGTCTACGAGTTTTACGATGCTCTGTGGTCTTCATAATGGGAAATATCAATAATAATAATAATAATAATAATAATAATAATAATAATAATAATAATAATAATAATAATAATAATAATAATGTCATTTGCTTTACGTCCCACTAACTACTTTTACGGGCTTCGGAGACGCCGAGGTGTCGGAATTTAGTCCCGCAGGAGTTTTTCTACGTGCCAGTAAATCTACCGACACGAGGCTGTCGTATTTGAGCACCTTCAAATACCACCGGACTGAGCCAGGGTCGAACCTGCCAAGTTGGGGTTAGATGGGCAGCGCCTTAACCGTCTGAGTCACTCAGCCTGGCAATTGGAAATATGAGAGTGCATTTATTTATGTATACCCGGATTAACCGAATACACTGTACTTCGTTTAATGGTATACACACAGTTAGTGATGCAGTGTGATATTCACTTATGACACACAAAGGAGTAACAAGATGTAGAGTGTTCAAGGTCTACAGCATCGACATTTCGCAACTCAGGTCGACAGACTGTCGCAAACATTCCCGTCGAATGTCCAATAACACAACGTTAGAGCCTACCAAGGTTGTTACATAGCCCAAGCAGTGAACATGATTGCTTTTAAGGCAACTATACCACAGAATTTAACAATGACGTAAAGGCATACAATAAAGTTAAGAGCCGGTCAGGTACCTTCGCCAGAAGCATATCCCACGGACATTTTTAACAAGGCTCTGTAGGTCGTACTTCTATGTTACAGAATTATTATTATTATTAATAATAATAATAATAATATTAATAATAATAATAATAATAATAATAATAATAATAATAATAATAATAATAATAATAATGTCCGCCTCTGTGGTGTAGTAGTTAGCGTGATTAGCTGCCACCCCCCGGAGGCCCGGGTTCGATTCCCGGCTCTATCACGAAATTTGAAAAGTGGTACGAGGGCTGGAACGGGGTCCACTCAGCCTCGGGGGGTCAACTGAGTAGAGGTGGGTTCGATTCCCACCTCAGCCATCCTGTAAGTGGTTTTCCGTGGTTTCCCACTTCTCCTCCAGGCGAATGCCGGGATGGTACCTAACTTCAGGCCACGGCCGCTTCCTTCCCTCTTTCTTGCCTATCCCTTCCAATCTTCCCATCCCTCCCATCCCTCCACAAGGCCCCTGTTCAGCATAGCAGCTGAGGCCGCCTGGGCGAGGTACTGGTCATACTCCCCAGCTGTATCCCCCGACCAAGAGTCTGAAGCTCCAGGACACTGCCCTTGAGGCGGTAGAGGTGGGATCCCTCGTTAAGTCCGAGGGAAAAACCGAACCTGGAGGGTAAACAGATGATGATGATGATAATAATAATAATAATAATAATAATAATAATAATAATAATAATAATAATAATAATAATAATAAAAGTATTGTGTCACTCACGTGTTTTAAACCTCTCGACAGTGAACCTGTATTTTTCTACGAGATTCATTTATCGTGAGGACCACTTTCGTAGTGAATATGGTGGGTAATAGAAGGGATGGAGTTACTTACAAAAATGAAAATGAGTCAATTTATTCCCACACCCCTGTACATGCAGTGAGAGTTCTGATTGTAATGTCGTGCACATCATTGGGGAGGGTAGAATATTTAGCAGTTCTAGTCACAAAAGTAAGCATTAGGGCTCGGAAGTTAAAGACCTATAGATTGCCTAAAAGAGATTAAAAATCGCTACTGATCTGCATTTAGGGCAGTCGCCCAGGTGGCAGGGTCCCTATCTGCTGTTTTCCTAGCCTTTTCTTAAATGATTGCAAAGAAATTGGAAATTTATTGAAAATCTCCCTTGGTAAGTTATTCCAAACCCTAACTCCTCTTCCTATAAATGAATATTTGCCCCAATTAGTCCTCTTGAATTTCAGCTTTATCTTCATATTGTGATCTTTCCTACTTTTAAAGACACCACTCAAACTTATTCGCCTACTGATGTTCATTCCACGCCATCTCTCCACTGACAGCTCGGAACATGCCACTTAGTCGAGCAGCTCGTCTCCTTTCTCGCAAGTCTTCCCAGCCCAAACTTTTCAACATTTTTTTTAACGCTACTCTTTTGTCGGAAATCATCCAGAACAAATCAAGAGACCTCAAAATATCCATAAAGGGACCTAAAAACTGGCAAAAAGGACGTAAAAAGGCGATCCAAATTTGTTCATAATTTTAATTATTTAATGAAGGAATATAATGTTTTAAAATCCAAAATCCAACATAAACCAAAGCAAACCCCATGGCACTACAACCCTTGAAGGGCCTTGGCCTACCAAGCGACCGCTGCTTAACACGAAGGCCTGCAGATTACGAGGTTTCGTGTGGTCAGCACTACGAATCCTCTCGACCGTTATTCTTGGCTTTCTAGACCTGGGCCGCTATCTCACCGTCAGATAGATCCTCAATTCTGATCACGTAGGCTGAGTAGACCTCGAACTAGCCTTAAGGTCCAGGTAAAAATCCCTGACCTGCCCGGGAATAGATCTGGGGCCTCCGTGTAAGAGGCAGGCATGTTACCCCTACACTACGGGGCCGGCGGTTTGCAACATACAGGGAAAAACTATACGAGTGTCATAATTAAGAAAGGAATTCCGGTTTTGTTTTTAAAAAGCACTTGCAGAATTTAGAAAGTGTTTTTTCCCCGCCTAGAATGAATTCAGCGAATCCCCAATGGACATCCTGGAGAAAGAAGTTGAAATTAGTATAAAACTGGAATGATATTTCGCTTAACCACATTAGGGTTACAGAAATTGGAATTCGGAAATCTTATCAGTTGGGTTTGCAGTATATCACAATAGTCATCTCCAGGTTCTTAGATGTAAAGGATCATCAGTGTTCCGACAGCACGTTGCATAACATCGAGAAACTTGTCTCCACATCAACGGATGTTAAGGGTTCATACTTGAAGCAAGTGAGATATTTCTCTTAAAAAACAATCGCATCAAAATTTTCTCCTTTCAGTACATAATTTTGTATCCCTGTTTTTTTCAAGCATTAGTTTCATCTTTTCATTTAATTTCATTTTCCCTTTTACTAGAGGTGATGGATGAACTAACGAAAGAAGGTGAATTTGCCAAAAAAAAGCTGTAAAATGAAAAAGGCTAAAAAGAACTTATAAGCCAAACAACACCGAAAAAGACAAAAGTGGACAAATAAAACTCACCATTTTCTGGCTTACAAAGACCCAGAATGAACATGTTCGGCCTCGTATTCGGACACTCGAGAAAAAAAGGAATATTTCAACTTCCTATCCCTTGTAATCATTATTGTGTTATTTAACATAGAAAATATTCAGATAACCTTAAAGAAACCAAATCTCATGATGTACAGGCCTCGTGAGTCCTTGGCCAACCGGGACTCGTACATGGAGACCCTGAAAATGTTGCTCCCAATTACTATTATTATTTCAAACAAATTAGCAGTAAGTTTGCTTTGCCATTTTTGGATTTTTCTCTGAAACTGTTGGGATATTCTAGAAGAGGAATGGTAAAAATGTCCAGTGATGTGTAAATACACAATCAGTTGGCAGGACTGTTCAGACTACCGAGGCGGCCATTTTTAAATCGTTGTATGTAAAGAGGGAGATGGTATCTCGGCTGGCGACCTTTCCTCTCGGGCGGGCAGCTGTGACCTAGATGTAACCAAGAGTCAGTCACCCAGGACTCCAGTCTAGGCTAATTCGTCATGTAACAAGGCCGCTTCGTGACTCCACGGCAGACAACTTTAGCAATGTAAACTCCCTACAATAAAGTACAGCACAGAGAAAGTAGTAACGAATGGACTATTCTCAACACGATGGTCGGAAATAGGGGAGATAACTCAACTTCCACAATAGGGTATTTACGAAGTTGGTCGGTTCAAATCTCAGTAAATGACGAAATATTTGCACACTAATTTTCTCTATAACTACTTTTCTATCTGAAATGAATTACACACTTTAAATTTCATATAAAGAAATAATCTCTTGTCCGGCTCCTTGGTTGAATGGTCAGCGACGCTGCCTTAGGTTCATAGGGCTCCGAATTTGATTCCCGGCCGGGCCAGAAATTTTAACTTGTATGGTTAATTGTTCCGGACTGTTTTTTTTATCGTTGTAATACACACCATTTCGTCTACAGACAACACATCACAACGCCAACAATCTCAAAAACACGAAATAGTGAACATATCCCCCCACATGGGGTTGGCATCAGGAAGGGCATCCGCTTGTAAAACTGGGACAAATCCAGACAAAATATCACCCCAAGAAATTGGGTATAGGGCCAAGAAGGAAATATAAAGTATATTATATCACCAAGGTGTCCGACTCCATGGTTAAATAGTTAACATACTGGCATTTGATCCAGGGGTCCCGGGTTTGATTCCCCACCGGGTCGGGGATTTTATTAAAATTCATGATAGGTGGGGCCCCATCCTCATAGACACGCAGGTCGCCTGTACGGCGTCAACTCGAAAGACCTGCACCAGGCCTCTTCGGAAGCGACACACCATTTATTAACCACTAAGGTTCTATGTTGTTCTAAGCGTTCGGCTGATTATAATGTTTCGTCATTACATTTTGAAGTTCTAAAGAAAGGTGACAATTCTGGTTTTGAAATTTACTGATGAAAAGGGGTGATACTGAATGAGTTGGTTTAAAAAAGATGATATTTGTTCGTAGCGTCGACCTCTGCAGATCTTTTGCCACTACTGTCATCAAATGATAGGAACCTTCGTGTAAGTGTAATTGCGGAAGTCCCCAGTCCCCTGGCCAGGGATATTAATCATTTACAATTAAAAACCCCTGACCCGACCGGGAATCGAACCCGGGGACGCCGGGTGAGAGGCAGACGCGTTGCCCCCCTACACCTCGGAGCCGGACAATGAGTTGGTTACATGGTACATGGTACAACTAGGTAAACATCCTCTCTGAACAAATTAAGTGGAGACAAAAGTAAATAAAAACTATTTATTCAACGTGGAAATTTGAAAATTATTTCTTTAAATTAAAATTATTTTATTGTAAGCTTGCGCTTGGAGGATGGTAGGTTCTAAATCCTTTGATGCCGCAATGAAAGATCTTTGTGGCACGAAACAAATGCTTTGGCTGTAGCTTCATTAAAGTCATTGTTGGTACCTTCTCAGTCCTATCCCAGGTTCGCTGAAAATGTACGACGTTAAACAGCTGGAGAAAGGTATGACACTAGGATGGACATACAGCACGACGAAAAAAGTTCACAATCTATAATCCAAACTGTTTGTTATTACTACTGCTTCTTGCAAGGCTTTGGGACACCTTGTTTGACAGATTTGTGTACTTAATGAGTGGTAACCTAAATTGCCTATATTGGTGAATGGCTCAGACGGCAGAGTGCTAACTTTCTACGCCACAGTTTGTGGGTACTATCCTGTCTCAGTTCGGTTGTATTTGAAGGGGATCAAATACGCCAGCCTACCGTTGAGAGATTTACAGATCCGCGAAAGTTGTTAGTGAGACGTAAAACCAACAACATTACAAAACATATTACTGTCAATGCCGGCATGTGTATGTCTGTGACCGGGGGAGACAGCGACCGTGGCCCGAATTTTAATAACCATACTTGCTTTTGCATAGAGCAGTGGTGGTGTTGATTTTTGTTTTAAGAGGGAATAATAATGTTATTGGCTTTACGTCCCACTAACTACCTTTCCCGTTTTCGAAGACGCCATGGTGCCGGAAGTTTGTCCCGTAGGAGTTCTTTTACGTACCAGTAAATCTACCAACATGAGGTTGACGTATCTGAGCACCTTCAAATATTATCGGACTGAGTTTTAAGAGGGAGTACAACTAGGTAAACATCCTCTCTAAACAAATTAAGTGGAGACAAAAATAAATAAAAACTATTTATTCAACGTGGAAATTTGAAAATTATTTCTTTAAATTAAAATTATTTTATTAAGCCGAAATGAACATGGACGCATCAAAAGGGAACTAAGTTTCCTGAGTAACAGAATATTTGAAAGTGTTCCCTGCAGGCCGAGGTTCCGTCGTAAGCGCACTCTGTCAGGATGTGGGGTTGAAGTGAGGAAATCATGGAGAACCGTCACCAACAAGGTATTTTTCCTGCTTAATGTCACACTAGTACGAGTATGTTTTCGTTGAATGATATTTTAACCACGTGTCACTTGTGAGGCTGACTACATTTCGTTCTACTCCCTCAAACCAGTATTAAATTCGAAGCAGAGGCGAGAATTGAACCTGGATCAATCAGATGGAAGGCTACTATGTTACCATGGCGGCGGAGGCGAAACTACTTACTAACATACTACCTGCTTAGAGTGGTTTACCGGAAGTAGCTCCCTCTGAACATTTAGTGGCTTTCCTCCTCCCACTTTTATGCCCAGCTGCGCAATCTGACAAAGTTGGCAACAACTGTTTGAGAAACACGGGAGAAGGTCGGCATTATAGCAACGGGGGAAGAGTATCTCGTCCTTAGGTTGTATGTACAAGGAATTAGTCAAAGTAAAGGAAATAAAATTGGCAACGGTGTGAATTACGCTAGCAGTACTACAGGACGTGATCAGGTCTCTGAAAAGAAGAGCTGACGTAAGGACAAGAAGGAACTAGAGAGCCTGCAAATCGTGAATCACTCCGGAATCGATGATGGAAATGTGTAATAGCTGCCACGGCCGTGACTTCGAAGCCTTGAATCTGGTACTCTCGGTATACTGCCTTTTTGTTGTTACAGCTTTAGTTACCAACGGAGAACATCATAGTCATTAGCTCCCTTTATTCAGCGGCGATCAGAACTAGTTGAAGTGTATAGCAAAAGATGCTCATGGCTCTTGGGGCCAGGATTGAGGAAGTTTGCCTCGAGAGTATGTCAGAAATTTTCTAGGGTACTAATATAAAAGCACCCTAAAAATAGCCACTATAAGCGCCAAAATTCAAAGACTGGGCTCCAAGAAGCATAATACCAGTTGACCCTGTATCGTGAAGTGAGATTTATTAAGCATATTTTTGAAAAGTCACTTTAAAAGCTTTATCGTGCTTTAAAATATCATTTTTACTCAAAATGATCACATTATTGGTTTTGGGGACTTGAATAAACTTAGGTTACACGTTTGCAATTTTTCCACATCTTTATTCCTTACGTTTACGCTGCATTAAAACCTTGGCAGAAATGATAAGGTTGATCCGTATTATCTCGAGGTATATCCACCGTGGTGCTCTGTTTCAACTTTCTCTGACCTTAACGCTGAGCTATTATTGCGCACTTGTACTGTACGGTACCCCAGCTAGCCACAAGTGTTTATTCCAATCACCACATGAATACGACGGTCGGCTGACCTAGATATACTGCAGCCAAGGCGCTGTAAAACATGACGAAACCCAGCAGAGGATACGAAGATTTTTCGTTCTCTCTAGACCTTGTTCTCATGCTATATGTCATGGTAATTTCTTTTTTTGCTAGGGGCTTTACGTCGCACCGACACAGATAGGTCTTATGGCGACGATGGGATAGGAAAGGCCTAGGAGTTGGAAGGAAGCGGCCGTGGCCTTAATTAAGGTACATCCCCAGCATTTGCCTGGTGTGAAAATGGGAAACCACGGAAAACCATCTTCAGGGCTACCGATAGTGGGATTCGAACCTACTATCTCCCGGATGCAAGCTCACAGCCGCGCGCCTCTACGCGCACGGCCAACTCGCCCGGTGGTAATTTCTTATATCTGGCCTTCCCTCTTAACTGCTGTAAGGCTTCTCGGCCTTATGAACGCTACTCAATCGACCTCAACATTCGTACATTATTATCGGCTTCAAGAGTCGGCACCTGCATTGCTTCCAAGTACTTGTACCAGACTCCTCTAATTCATTTTTGTTTTGCTAGTGGATAAAAGTCGTATTAAGTCAGTTAGGTTTTAAGTGACGATAAGGTAGGGAAGGGCTACTATATAGATGGAAGCGGCAGTGGCTTTAATTCTTCAAGAACAGCACAAGCATTCGCCTGTAGTGAAAATGGGAAACTACCCAAAACTATCTTCAGGAGTGCCGATGATGCGGTTCGAACCCACTATCTCCATACGCAGGCTCACAGATGTGCGGTTCGTACCACACAGCCAACTCACTCAGTCGTCCCTATCGTGATCATAGCCACGGGACCTCCAGTTTTACGTGGAATACGAACCATAGCTATGTGATTTTTCATTTCAAAAATCCCACATGCATTGGTCGGGGTTCGAACCACGGCGCCTTGGTGAGAAACCAATGACAATCCCACTTGACTATCACACTCTCGGATTTCCTTGAATAAACCACTGTTATCTTTCTTTCTCCATTCAGTTGCTGGGATAATGATTTGTTCCAACTGTCAAGGTAATCTCACTGGTAAGCAAAACAAAGCAATCTCCTTACAGGCCATACGGCTCTTGGAGGAATGGAGGGGAAATGCTATTCATAAAGCTTATAACTAAGTGGGATAGTGTGGTCAGCCCTATGCCCAACCGTATTTGCCTCCCCAGGCATTAACCTGGGATCACGTATTCCCGATACGAATGCACTTGACCCTAGAAGCGCTAGTGTTCGTTTAACGCAATTGCTTGACGACAGCGGGCATATCAGTAGACCGAATACAGTCATCACATGAGTCACACGTTGTCGACAGGACAAGATGAATTTTCTTCTTCTTCTTAATCTGTTTATCCTCTAGGGTCAGTTTTTCCCTCGGACTCAGCGAGGGATCCCACCTCTACCGCCTCAAGAGCAGTGTCCTGGAGCTTCAGACTCTGGGTCGATGGATACAACTGGGGAGAATGACCAGTACCTCGCCCAGGCGGCCTCACCTGCTATGCTGAACAAGGGCCTTTTGGAGGGATGGGAATATTGGATGGGACAGGCAAGGAGGAGGGAAGGAAGCGGCCGTGGTCTTAAGTTAGGTACCATCCTGGCATTTGCCTGGAGGAGAAGTGGGAAACCATGGAAAACCACTTCGAGGATGGCTGAGGTGGGAATCGAACCCACCTCTACTCAGTTGACCTCCCGAGGCTGAGTGGACCCCGTTCCAGCCCTTGTACCACTTTTCAAATTTCGTGGCAGAGCCGGGAATCGAACCCGGACCTCCGGGGGTGGCAGCTAATCACGCCAACCACTACACCGCAGAGGCTGACTCAAGATGAATTTTATGAAATAGTTTGAGTGTGCTACAAGTGCAAAAACAATAGGACGAATTCAGAATAGAATGTGTGTTGATCGTTCCGGGGCTAGTAAAGTTAAAGCGAAAGTAACCGCTTTGCCACCAAGGAGAGACCGACTGACTGAGCAGTTAGTGTATATGTCTAGCGGGCTCCTCTACCTTACGGCAGAGCTAGATAACAGCATTGGGTGCACACAAGGAGTGGTGTACGTGGCATGACCGAATATAATCATATCTTGAACACGTAATATCCATTTTTTTGGTGTAGGGTAACTGAACCTCCCAGACAATGTGCCTCTCCAGAAGTGGAAATCTCGTTTTTTAAATTTTACGACGTCCTGACGGGAAACTGAACCGACGTTGCTTCCAGATGAACCGAACATGCTTGTATCGCCTCGGCTAGGCAGCTTTTAAACTCAGGGATAGCCCCAAGTAGTTACAATAATGTAAGCAGATTGAATTCTCTGTTCACAATTACGTAATTACCAGAGATTCACGTTTACCTTATAATTATTTATAATGAACTAGCAAGATACCCGTGCTTCGCTACGGTATTATACTGACATTTATAATTGAATGCTTATTGTTTTAGATATATAATCCGCCGAAATTCGCGGTCTGACTCGTTTTCTGCGAGAACCCACCAAAATTCCCGATCTGACTCGTTTTCTATTAGATTACGGCATGTTTCCTCCCATTTTCAATCTTCTTTTCCAGCAATCGATTTCGTACTTCCCGGGCTAGGCTCAGGTATTCCTCCCGGTCAGTTGGGTCCGTAAATCTTTGCCATCTTTTCCTATAATCATTTTTAATATGGATAAAATCCTTCAGGAGATCCGGCGTGGTGTCATATTGGGTGCCTAGAAGGCACTGAAGCCGCGGCCGGACTGCATTCTTAGTCATTACCCGTCCAGGAGCCGTTTCCAGCGCGGTCCGCACATTTGACGACGGTCCGGAACATTATTATTATTATTATTATTATTATTATTATTATTATTATTATTATTATTATTATTATTATTATTATTATTATTGTGTGTTGCTGGATTGGATGATGACAGGAAAACCGGAGTATCCGGAGAAAAACCTGTCCCGCCTCCGATTTGTGCCAGCACGAATGTCACATGGAGTGAACGGGATTTGAACCACGGAACCCAGCTGTGAGAGGCCGGCGCGCTGCCGAGGATCCTTATAAGTACATTAAGAACAGTAAAATCAATTGGTCTCACCTCCTTCTACACCCCACCTCCGTTAAGTTTATTTACCGGCACACCCCCCCCCCTCAAAAAATTAAAAGAAGGCTTGTTTCTTATGTTTAAAGAAGATTTCAAACACCAATGTTAACGTCTATTACCTTCAGTTTTGAGATATAAGTATCCCCATAAAAATAATTTTCTTTTTTCACTTCATTTCACACTACTCCCCCCCCCCCCCCCCTAAGTGAATTTTCCCGCAAAAAATACTTGTTTCTTTAATAGTAAAGGATCTTCTAAATACCAATTTTCACGACTCTAACTTCTTCAGTTTTTGATTTATGTGTCCTCATGAAAGGAATTCAACTCCTTTTCACTCCCGCCCTCCAAGATGGTTTCCCCCCAAAACGCGTTTTTCTTTCTTTTTAAAGGAGATCCAAATGCGAATTTTCACGTCTGTAACAACTTTAGTTTTTATTAGATGTATGTATTCTCATTCAATTAATTCAATCAATTTTTTGAATTTTTTCACCCCCCCCCCCTTTCATTGGATTTTCCGAGAATACGTGTTTCTTTATTTTTAAAGCAGATTGCAAATATCAAATTTCACGTCTGTAACATCTTCATTTTTGAGATATCAGTAGCCTAATTAAAAGAATTCAACACCATTTTCAGTCACTTTTACCCCCCCCCCCTCCACCCAAGTGGTATTTCCGAAAGCTAAAAATACACGTTTCTTTATGTTTAATAGAGATAAAAAACCATTTTTCACTTCTGTAACATGTTAAGTTTTTTGAGATAAACTGTAAATATTCTCATTTTAAAATTTCACCCCTTTTGAGTTCCCCTTAAGTGGAGTTTCCAAACACAAATCACCTATCTTTCTTTAGATTTACAGGAGATTACAAACACCCACTTTTTACGTCTGTAACATTTAACGTTTCCAAGATATTCTGTAGATATATTCTTTCAAAAATTCACCCAATTTGTCACTCCTGTTTAACCGCCATTAACTGGATTTTCCAAAACTAAAAAATACGTGTTTCGTTATTTTTAAAGGAGATCCCATATACAAATTTTCAGTTCTGTAATATCTTTCGTTTCTGAGATATATGTATCCTCATTAAAGGCATTCAGCCCGTGTTTCACACTTTTACACCCCTCCTATTGGGATTTACAGGAAACAAAAAATACGTTTTCCTTTATTTTTAGAGGACATTCTAACTACCAATTTTTACATCTGTAAATTTTAAATTTTTAAGATGTATACACACTCATTTTAAAAAATTTACCCTCCCCCTTTTTACCCCCCAATATTTGGATTTTCCAAAAACGAAAAAATACGTGTGTTTATTTATTTTTAAAGGAGATTCTAAATACCAATTTTCACATATATAACCTTTAAACATTTTGAGATAGATACACTCATTTTAAAATATTACTCCCTTTTCACCCCCCCCTAAATTGGATTTTCCAGAAACAAAAAAATACGTGTTTCTTTATTTTTAACGGAGATCCCAAACACCAATTTTCAGGTCTGTAATATCTTCAGTTTCTGATATATAAGTAGCCTCATTAAAGGCATTCAACCACTTTTTAGCCCCTTTTCACTCCTCCTATTGCGATTTTCCGAAAACAAAAAAATACGTGTTCCTTTATTTTTAATGAAGGTTCTAAATACCAATTTTTACATCTGCAAACTTTAAAGGTTTGGAGATATAGATTCACTCATTTTAAAAATTCACCCCCTTTTCACCCTCCCATTAATTGGATTTTCCAAAAACAAAAAAATACGTGTTTCTTTATTTTTAAAAGAGGTCAAAAGTACCAATTTTCAGGTCTGTAATATCTTCAGTTTCTGAGATATAGGTACCGGTATCCTGATTAAAGGCATTCAACCCATTTTTCCCCTTTTTCACCCTTTTCACCCCTCCTATTGGGATTTTCTGAAAACAAAAAAATACGTGTTTCCTTATTTTTAAAGAAGATTCTAAATACCAATTTTTACATCTGTAAACTTTTAAAGTTTTGAGATATAGAGCAACTCATTTTAAAATTTCACCCCCGTTTTCACCCCCTTAGCGAAGGAATATCCAAAAATCCTCTCTTAGCGAGCACCTACGTCATAATATGAATATATCCCCAAAATTTCATCCCTTTATGTCCAGTAGTTTAAGCTCGGCGATGATGAATCAGTCAGTCAGGACAAGCTACTTTATATATATATAGATAGATTGTTTCTGTTTGTACGTTTGATGTCCTTCCTCCTATCACAAATGCTTGCTCAAAAGAAATAAGTCTTATTCTTATTATTTTTCCCACACCTGTGGGGTGCGGGTGCAAACTGTGGCGCACATGTGGATCTGGCCCGATTTTACGGCCGGATGCCCTTCCTGACACCAACCATATGTGAAGGGATGTAATCACTATAGCGTTTTTCTGTCTTGTATGAATATGAAGAGGAAAGTGTTGGAACAAACACAAACACCCAGTCCCAGCACCAGAATAATTAATCAGATGCGATTATAATCCCCGACTCGGCCGAGCCTTCAACCCGGGACTCTGAACCGAAGGCTCGAACGCTGACCATTCAGCCAATGAGTTGGACTCGCAGAACAAATACATCTATTATTTAGAACAAAAGTACAGAATTCGGATAACTCAAAAGTCCCATTGTTGAACAAGACGAAAACAAGACGTATAATAACTCCGCCACCATTGTTGAACAAGACGAAAGCAAGACGTATAATAACTCCGCCACCATTGTTGAACAAGACGAAAACAAGACTTATAATAACTCCGCCACCATTGTTGAACAAGACGAAAACAAGACGTATAATAACTCCGCCACCATTGTTGAACAAGACGAAAACAAGACGTATAATAACTCCGCCACCATTGTTGAACAAGACGAAAATATAATGTAGCAAATTGGCGAATAATAATTACTGAATAGACAGGCAAAATCACGACTTACTAACTCAATTTTTGTTGCTGAAGATACGAATAAAGGTGTATAGCGTCAAATTATTTTCCTCTTTAACAACAATAAACTGAATTAATATACGAGTAAATAGCAAATTGGAATGATCTTTTGAACTACCCTGTCGTATGTTTGAAGGAAGCTGAAATTTAACCAGTAAATGCAACTACCATCTACCAGCCACCATAAACGGTAGATCATCTGGCATCTTTGAAATTATCTTCCGAATATCATGGGAAACGACACTGTTCTTCAAAGAGTACATGAAATAAATAAATAAATAAGTAAATAAATAAATAAATAAATAAATAAATAAATAAATAAATAAATAAATAAATAAATAAATAAATAAATAAATTAAAAGCGGACATGAAAAACGCACAAATTCAACCTGAAGAAATTTTGAATCGAAATATATATAGAAAGAAAATTGACAAGTGGGAAGTTACTCAAGAGAATGAAGTACCAAAAAGAGGAGGTACCAAGTGGACGGAAGAAAGGAAGAGGATCTTTAGTAGCAGATGAAAGCATCCTGGAACCTCCGCAAATGAAATCATAAATAAAGCTTCGTGTGTTCACGCATAATAATAATAAATAAAAATAAACAAAAATTAATAAAAATAAATAAATATATAAATAAATAATAAAAGCAGTTAGAAGATTTCATTTCTAGCCATTATGTACAAAACATTTCAGCTGTAGAAGTTAGAAAATAATGAGTATACGTGAGAAGAAATCCACTTAGGCTTTCTTACCATATTTTACAGATTACAGTATAATTATAAAATTAAAACTACCACACCATATTCAGACTTCAGTAAAACCCGCTGAATAATAATAATAATAATAATAATAATAATAATAATAATAATAATAATAATAATAATAATAATAATAATAATAATAATAATAATCACCATCATCATCATCATCAGCATCATCATCATCATCATCATCATCTACCGTCTGAATCAGCTTGGATATAGTGAAACACATCTTACAGTAAAAGCTTATTTCGAACATTGTTGCCGTCTGATGAATACTCAGCGAATTATGTATTCGTACTGAATTAAGAAAGGTCGGGGCAAGGAACACTTCTCAAGACTCCAGCTCTATAGGATTTAAATCCTCGACCTTTCTGTTCAAGGCAAGCGTCGAGTGATAGGAGGTGGCACTCAAGGATACTGCACCGCATAACGCGGATTCTCTTCCTGCACTGCACTGCATGCAAGAGCTGCTCGAAACTGAGCGTTCGTCCCGAAAGGGAAATATAATTGTACGATAATAGACGTACTTATTAGTTCATTGAAAATTTTTAAATTTATTTTTAAAATAAGAATGGCAAAATTTTGCTCACACATATAACTGTTGCAACAAATTATATAATAATACTCAGAAGAAGAATAGATCAAGTTGGCAACACGGTACGCGTCGTGTAAACTAACTTTATCCTATCCTAGTTCCGGTCTTTCAAATCGAAGGTATCGGCTAAAGAAATGAAAGGAAGAATCCATACTCCTCGTAAACCTAAAACCAATGGGATCAGAAGTAAAAGAAAGTTGACGAAGGGAAGTCGAGTATGAAAAATGATCGAAGGGATCTGGGCCCAAGTGAGTTGAAATGAGGCCAAAATGAAATATGACCCCATACGAACTCTTATGGGATAAATTCGATGAAAAAGAAATGTCGTATGGCTTTTTAGTGCCGAGAGTGTCCGAGGACATGTTCGGCTCTCCAGGTGCAGGTCTTTTGATTTGACTCCCGTATGCAACCTGCGCGTCGTGATGAGGATGATATGATGATGAAGACGACACATACACCCAGCTCTCCGTGCCAGCGAAATTAACCAATGATGGTTAAAATTCCAGACCCTGCCAGGAATCGAACCCGGGACCCCTGTGACCAAAGGCCAACACGCTAACCATTTAGCCATGGAGCCGGACGATAAATTTAAAGTTCATGGTAAAGTGCCTTAGGGCGACTTCGTGTTCAACGTTAAAGAATCGAATCTTGGCACAATTAATTGTCATTAATTTAAGAAAGCTTAAATGAGAGACTTTCTGGTCCCGAGTTCGAATTTTCACGCAACATATCATATGACGTCAGGAAGGGTATGCGATCCTTAACCTCTCGCCGAAACCAGAAAATTAACTACGATGGCTCCAGCATCCACAGAAATATCCGGCACTGGTCTTCTGATCCCAACTTGGCAGGTTCGATCCTGGCTCAGTCCGGTGGTATTTGAAGGTACTCAAGAACAATAACATTATTATTATTATTATTATTATTATTATTATTATTATTATTATTATTATTATTATTATAAATATCCGGGATAAGCTGAAGTCATACACCGAGCGGAGTGGCCGCGCGTATTCAAGCGCTACAGCTTTGGAGCCAAGTTCTGAATTCGCGAAACGCGTGGGTTCGAACCCCACCATCGGTTGTCCTGAGAATAGTCTCTATGTTCACTTTCGAACAAGTGCCGGGACAGTTACTATTCATAGGCCACAGCCGATTCCTTCTCCAATTTCATTCACCATCATTCATTTCATCTTTATTAGTTCCCCAATTGAGGCTGACGTCAGGTGAGACATCCGGCCGTAAAAACATGCCATGTAAATTCATCTCGCCTCATCCCCGACCCTGTATCCCGAAACGGAACTAAGGGGTAGACACGCCTTCATTCATAAGAAGTAAGAGCCCTCTACGTGACGTAACATACGAGTATTACATTAACAATAATAATGTTATTGTTTTTTACGTCCCACTTTTTTACGGTTTTTGTAGACGCCGAGGTGCAAGAATTTATTTCCGCTGGAGTTCTTTTACGTGCCAGTAAATCTACCGACGCGAGGCTGGCGTATTTGAGCACCTTCAAATACTACCGGACTGAGCCAGGACCGAACCTGAAAAGTTGAGGTCAGAAGGCCAGTGCCTCAGCCGTCGGAGCAACTCAGCTGGGGGCTAAATTAACTCTCCTGGAGTGAGTCTTGACGAATAGAGCCCAATAGAGCAGATTCCCAAGTTTATCAAGGAGCAAGCGGGTAAAGTGAGAGAGTACATGCCAGCAGTATGTCACACGCGCACTCAACAAGGTTATTTACTTGACGTGGAAGAGCAACGTTTGGCGACTTTTACAGACCTAGAGGAACGTTTTCTCAAACTGCGCTGCGGGCAATACCACTTAGCGGAAGGCAGCACTCACTCCCTCTGCTGTTGATTCACTTGAGAGAAAGCACGGTGGCCGGTGTTTCAGGACAGCTGCTAGCCGGTACTCTACATACCGGTTCAAATTCGGACGATTGTAGGTGTAGTGAAATCGTCACGAGGAACAAAAAGTGAAACCTCCAAGTTCACTCAGTGTGTCGAGACGAAAAGGAAAAGTTGTAGCCGTGGCTGGTAGTTGTCTGCCTCACTCTCTACTCACCGACAGCGGTACCAGTACAAGCACCGGTTCTGGCGATACCACCCAATGTACAGTTTGTATTTTTTCTTCTGTTCCCTGTTACAGAATGAATGTTAAAGGTACTACGTAGCACCATTTCTCGAACTTCCTGATGCCACGGCTAGGTATAATATATAAATCAGCAGTTAGAAAATATCACCGTTGATAAGGCACTGGACATTTATTGCTTATGGCTCCTGTGCTATCGGGATCTCTGTTATAGTATCTTTGAACCCACAACTGGGTAGCAATAGCAACACTGACCATGGCTCAAAACCCCTGAACTACACACAAAAAATAAACTCGTAACGCAACTACTCATTGGGGCCTTGGCCTGCCAAGACGACTGTTGCCCAGCCAAATGGCCTGCAGATACTGGAGTTATATGAGGTCAGCGTGACATCAGTTTATTTCTTGGCTTTCTGAACGAATCCGCTGTCTCTTGCATCAGATAGCTCCAGATTGCCCTCATTCCAGAATTAAAATCCCTGGACTGGCCGGGAATCGAGCCTGGTCCACTGAGAAAGAGGTAAGCATTCCAGCCCTACGTCATAAAACCGACTGTTAAATGACTTGCTTAAAACAGTTTTTTTTCCACAAATGCATTTTGACGTGTAATCCATTCTAGGACTAGAGAACTTCATGTAAAAAGTTCCTACAGTTGGAATGTTTAGAAATGTTTGCCACAATTTCCCCCAACCTCCGTAGCTGTAAAATGAACAGATATATCCAGTCGTAGAAACAATAAGGTCTTATCAATCAATCAATCAATCAATCAATCAATCAATCAATCAATCAATCAATCAATCAATCAATGATCAGCATTTATAGCTGTCGCGCACATGGGAGATTCCCTATAGTTTGTTTTCCTAGTCTCTTCCTAAATGATATCTTTCCCTTACAGCCGCTTCTCACAGTGTTTACATGAGAACAGGCGATGGACTCTAGCGGAATTGCAAGAACAAAGTCAAGAAGCCATTACGTGGACAACGGTTTGATAACAAAGAGGACATCGTAACAGCATTTCGGAGAGAGGTTTCACACGTTAGCGATACACATGCAGCGAATGGTATTCAGCGCCTGCCCCACCACAAGCAACGCATAGTGGAAATCTTGGGTGATTATTTCGAAGGTCTGTAACCAGTGGAGACCTGTCCTTTGGGTGTAGTCTTGTGTATTTGCTGTCTATACCATAATAAAACATGACTTATGACTCGACCCTCGTATTTTAAAGAGTACTAGATTTTTATATTTTCAAACTGTTACCAACGGTAACAGTGGATATTAGCACGCTTCGGCACTGTGATTTAGAATATACTTATGGAGGCGAACTGTAATAAAAGTGACCGGAGCTGGATAAACAGTACCCTGAATGTTGAGAGGGAGCAGTTCAGCGTTTCATCTTGTTGTTTTCCGTTAGAAAGGGATCATGTGCAGTAGTTTACTAGAGCAGCAGTTCCGGCTGGTTAACCTAGCATGGCCTTCAGGCTCGCTGTGAAGTTTAAACCACAATCACAGAGCTAGTAATATTGCAACACCCTCATGATCAAATATACAGTAGTAGGTATATGTTGCACTTCCAGATAAATATAAATTATGAAGGAAAATATAAATCTGATACACCCGCGTTACACAACCACAGTACTCGATTCAGGTCTGATATTACCACCCATCCTTGAAGCCTCTCGTGTGCACAAACCTCATTTGAGGTCCTAATATACTGTATGTCATATTCAATGCGCCCCTTCGTACTTCCTGTAAGACTGCATACAAAATCATGATTCCACACCTCACTTTAGACATCATGTGAGAAGTGTTAGCTATTCCACCAAAATCCAAGAGATGGAAGCGGAAAACACAGTGGTGGCCGCTCAAACTGTTGTTATTTTTATTTTTGCTAGTGTTTTAACGTCACTCTAACGGTTCGAAGGTTGTTGGTGATGCAAGGAAGGGGAAGGGCTAGGATTGGGACGGTAAGGGCTGTGGCCTTAATTAAGGTATAATAATAATAATAATAATAATAATAATAATAATAATAATAATAATAATAATAATAATAATAATAATAATAATGTTATTTGCTTTACGTCCCACTAACTACTTTTGCTGTTTTTGGAGACGCCGTTGTGCCGGAATTTAGTCCCGCAGGAATCTTTTACGTGCCAGTAAATCTACCAACACGAGGCGAACGTATCTGAGCACCTTCAAATACCCCCGGACTGAGCCAGGGAATTAAGGTACTGTCCCAGCATCTGCCTATTGTGAAAATAGGAAACTACGCAAAACGTTTCAGGGCTGCCGCCAGTTCATTCAACAATGTGTGACCTACTGAGGCGCTTTTAGGTGTGACAGGCAGCGGTCTCAATTAAAAAAAAAAAACAGAAAATCGGCTGAGGGTCTAGTCACGCTGACCACGTGGAACTCTAATATCTGCAGGTCGTCTTGGCAAGCCAAGGCCCAAATGGGCTGTTGTGCCAAGAGTTTGTTTATTTTTTGTTTGTTATTAGGGGAATTAAGCCATGGTCAGTGTTGTTATTGGTACCCAGTCGTGGGTCCAATAATTATAGATACTTGCTCAGCCGAATTGCTTGGATATTTTGATTGCGTATGCCGACTCTCATATCGGATAGACTGTCAGCTAAACTCACGAGACCTAGAGAACTCCGTTCCAACCCTCCATCCGGGATTACAATCCTCGAACGTTCTGAGAGTCGAACGCTGCTCCTACAGCACAGGGCTAATAGGTGTTGATGCCATCATAATTTAGACAACAGTAGCCCCTAGTCCACTGTTACTGTACTGGTGTACAAAGGACGCTTGCAGTGGTGTCTCGACGGCGCACTAGCGACCAGCGTCTTCAAGAGGAATGTCCCTCCAAATGAAGAGCCCGCGGCCACGTTTGGGCAAAACGCTGTTATTTTCGCGATTAAAAAATCCTGAAGAGCTTGAATACTTACGAACCTTGTCATCGGCGTACGACCTGTCTGAGTCGGTGCGACGTAAAACCAGTACAAGAAACCAAAAGAAAATAATGTTTACAAGTAATTATTTAAAAGCTTGCACTTGAACTAAAGGATAAACAGTACTTTAGGAATTACCTCAAATGAAGGAAGAGAACTACTACTCATCTTAATGTGGAAAGAATGTTGTGGAATGTAGAAAGTGAGGGTGGCCAGTATTTGATTTTCTTGGAATAGCACCACCTGCTGGCGTTACCTCGTTAGGAACTTGTTTATAGGCTACCCGCACCCTGTTGGCCTTCCTTCCGTAAACACCACTCGTCTCACACATTCCAAGCATGCATACTACATTCCAAATAACAAACATCTGAAATTCTACAAATTATAGAAGGAAGATCCGAGTAAGGTAAGTACGCTACCAATAAGAAACATGCTAAACTAAATAGGATACAAGGGCACTAAAACATATACAGAAAATGATGCATTAGCATGTAACAGTGACTGTAAGCTAGGCTAATAGGAGACAGCACATGCTTATTATTATTATTATTATTATTATTATTATTATTATTATTATTATTGGACTTGATGGTAGAGTGAAATTATCACCGGTTTCTGATCAAGACGGCCGCGGTTCGAATTCTGGCCAATACACTTGGGAATTTTGTGAGTGAACGTCTCGTCTCTGTGGTTCAGAATCCACGTACAATTGGAGATCTCGTGGCTACGATTTACGATATCAGTCCACAGTCACGTGAAACTACCATTTTCCATTTTAACAATAAAAACCAAACCAAACCAAACCAAACCAAACCAAACCAAACCAAACCAAACCAAACCAAACCAAACCAAACCAAACCAAACCCCATGGCACTACAGCTCTTGAAGGGCCTTGGCCTACCAAGCGACCGCTGCTCAGCCCGAAGGCCTGCAGATTACGAGGTGTCATGTGGTCAGCACGACGATTCCTCTCGGCCGTTATTCTTGGCTTTCTAGACCGGGGCCGCCATCTCACTGTCAGATAGCTCCTCGGTTCTAATCACGTAGGCTGAGTGGACCTCGAACCAGCCCTCAGGTCCAGGTAAAAATCCCTGGCCTGGCCGGGAATCGAACCCGGGGCCTCCGGGTAAGAGGCAGGCACGCTACCTCTACACCACGGGGCCGGCCATTTTAACAATAATAATAATAATAATAATAATAATAATAATAATAATAATAATAATAATAATAATAATAATAATAATAATAATAATAATAATAATAATAATTCACAAACTACTTTAACGGTTTTCGGAGACGTCGGGGTGACGTGACGGAATTTTGTCCCACCGAAGTTATTTTACGTGACGGTTTCGCACATACCTATGAAAACAAAAAGCTCATTCATTCGGAACATATGATTATGACTAATATCTTGTAACACTGTCTTTATTTCAGTAATATACAATACGAGCAACAGCAATGATATAAGGTGCCTACTTCTAGCGGGCTAAAATTCTTCCGTCCATCTCATTCACCGCCGATGAAGTGTCTGGGTGTCCACTAAATGCCCGTCAGAGTTCAACATTCCTTTCTGTTGTGCCCCTGATTTATCTAGTCAGGTCTCCAGCTCCATAACTAAATGGTTAGCGTGCTGGCTTTTGGCCATAGGGGTCCCGGGTTCGATTTCCGGCAGGGTCGGGAATTTTAACCATCATTGGTTAATTTCGCTGGCACGAGGGCTGGGTGTATGTGTCGTCTTCATCATCATTTCATCTTCATCACGACGTGCAGGTCGCCTATGGGAGTCAAATCAAAAGACCTGCACCTGGCGAGCTGAACATGTCCTCGGACACTCCCGGCACTAAAAGCCATACGCCATTTCATTTCATCTAGTCACGTGTTTTCATCTGTAAAATGATCATGATTCGTAATACATCTTTATTTTTTTGCTAGGGGCTTTACGTCGCACCGACACAAACAGGTCTTATGGCGACGATGGGATAGGAAAGGCCTAGGAGTTGGAAGGAAGCGGCCGTGGTCTTAATTAAGGTACAGCCCCAGCATTTGTCTGGTGTGAAAATGGGAAACCACGGAAAACCATTTTCAGGGCTGCCGATAGTGGGATTCGAACCTACTATCTCCCGGATGCAAGCTCACAGCCGCGCGCCTCTACACGCACGGCCAACTCACCCAGTCGTAATACATCTAAGATCAAATATTGCATAGGTCACCTTAATAAGATATGAACATGGTTTACTTATGGATACAGAAGGTGAAATTTGTCGCGTGCTACATACCGTGCGGCATGGACGTCTGCGAATGAATCTGGCAAGACTACAATAACATAGAATTAACATTACACAATATGACGTAGCGAGATTCCAGGGGCACCAACTGTCTCACTTAACTAACTTGTAAGTGCACTGGGAGCGCCATGTTAGCATCGCGGAAGTAGGATTTACACAGTTTATCACTGATTACACGACGCTGAGTTATCCAAAAATACCGTACAATTATCAATTTAAAAGTACCGTTACGTGGTAAGAAGGGAAAATATTTCAATTCAGTTTTATCAGACAGTGTCAATGATAACTGTTGAACCATCTTCATGGTGAAGATAATTCTCATTCTATACAGGTATGTGGATCTCGCTTTCCTTGAACTTCAGTAGGTACACCAATTTCGTGTAGAACGAACCGTAATAATTTATATGTAACAAAGGTAACTGTATTATTATTATTATTATTATTATTATTATTATTATTATTATTATTATTATTATTTAGTATTAATGAAGTAGGAGATGACTGTGTTAATAAGTGAACTATCAAGAAATGACAGCGCAGTTGGAAATACGTAGTATCGTCCCGTTGTTACATTCTTCAGAAAACATGTAAGAGTTAAATCGAAGAGAATTAAATGGATGAAAACATGCATTTTTTACAAACACTTGAAAGAATGCTAACAATATGACGACACCATGTTATTTATAACAGTCACTTTACAAGTTCTAATAACTTGTTTTCTCCAAGTTGATTTGCGTCGCACCTGCACAGATAAGTCTTATGACGACGATGGGATAGGAAAGAGCTAGGAGTGGGAAGGAAGTGGCCGTGGCATTTGCCTGATGTGAAAATGGGAAACCACGGAATACCATCTTCAGGGCTGCCAACAGTGGGTTTCAAACCCACTATCTCCAGAATGCAAGCTCAGAGCTGGGCGCCCTAATCGCACGGCCAACTCGCTCGGTCGTTTTAATAACGTAGTGTCAAATACCTGCGACACTCCAGAATCTAAGAGAACACTCTTCTGATTAGGAGCAGTTATTTATTATTCTCGTCTCCAGACTGCTAATCTATTCACCTAGCTTATCGTAGACTCCAAGAGAAAAAACATAACTCACTGTAATTCATCCACAGAGTGTTTCTCTATATAATTTGTAGTCATAACACTTTATTTTGCAAGGTCCTCAGTCGCTTCAGAATACTTAATATAATGTTGTCTTGGATATGTGTTTGCCCTTTGTCGTGGAGTGATCAAAATTCAAGGAGACTGTAAATGAGCAAAATTGATGAGCCGATTATGGGACATTGTTATTATGTACAATATACTGTAGAACGCACAAGTGCATTTTGCTCTCATATATTCCCCGTCCTTCATGTTCGACAGGTTGCTGATACGATTGATAATATTCATTGGTTACTTCATTCTTCGCTAGTCTTAAGGAACTGACAAAACTTTTCATACCGAGCGTGTTGGCCGTCCGGTTAGAGGCGCGCGGCTGTGAATTTGCATCCGGGAGATAGTGGGTCGAATCCCACTGTCGGCAGCCCTGAAGGTGGTTTTCCGTTGTTTCCCATTTTCACACCAGCAAATGCTGGGGCTGTACCTTAATTAAGGCCACGGGCGCTTCCTTCCAACTCCTAGGCCTTTCCTATCCCATCGTCGCCATAAGACCTATCTTGTCGGTGCGACGTAAAGCCACTAGCAAAAAAACTTTTCATGAAAAGGTAAACTTACTTAGCTTAAAAACTATGAATTATTATAAATGATTTTGAATAAATCAAAAGAATTCGATGTCGATTAAGACAAATACATCAAATATTTCCTGTATCTAAAACCAGAAAAGTTTGATATTATCCATAACACATGTAGCATTAAATAAAGTAATTTGTTAATATGTTTATATATAAATGTATCCAGAAAGAGAGGATTTAAGGACATAGGCTAGTAAAACATATTACTGTAAAGAATGGAGCACCCAATAAAGCCCTTGAGCACAATATACGTGTTAATTCATTCACTCACCCTGTCTGGAGGGCGATTCCTCAATTACACTCTTTCGTCTGACTTCATCATGCATCGTGCCTCCCTTAGCTTCCGTCATTCTCCAGATATCCTATAGTTCATTATTCTTTACTTATGCTATTTTTAATTTCGAGATGGTCCTCTGTCTTCGTGATAATGATGCTAAGTGTGAGTAGAAATTAAATAGCACCAAGAGGACATTACAAGTAAATGTAATGAATTCACGTCACAAACCTTTCTGGTGCAGTTGTCATTATCCCGTACATCCAGCCTGTAGCACATGATATCACCACACCATATCACTAACACTACAATATCCTTTTATAAACAACAATTCCAATGTTGGTAACACTTTGCTGCTGCGTCACTGATATACTATGTATCGCGAAATTTACGTTCGCCATAGGCATACAGTATCACTACTAAATCCATAGCTTCACATTTTCACTTATTACACGCTCCTAAGAGGAAGGTGATGCTAACATAGGTTCGTCTTCTTCCCCACCGTTGGGGTCACCACGACGTTTCTCAACTACTGTCCGTATATGACATTTATCACTAATTTATTAAGAGTTCAAGTAATAATGTCCATTAACGACGGTCCATAGACGTTTTAAGATAACACTACATAAATGGTAACTTCATAGAATTGTACTATTACACATCGACGTGGTAAGGAATGCACAAGGTTTAATGGAAATAAATGGGTAAATGTTGGTAACTTCGGTAAACTCTTGGTAACAATATGCGGCAACTTTGTCGAAACAGTGTTTCATATCACTGATAACTGTAATGGTCTTCAAACCATTGGGTCTATATAAATCTTCTGGTAACTAAATGTATGGTAACTTTATGGTGATCAGAGTTCTTCTTACAACGCTTTCGTTTTCTCATCACTCTCTTAAACAGTTCACAACACTTAGGAAATGCTGATGAGACCACTGGTACACATGCACTCTGATGAGGAGTCACAGCAGCACACTGCGTTACATTGCGTCCGAACACAGCCAAAGTAGGGCAGCGACTGAGCGAGTGAAGCAGCGCTTTCTCCTACTCGCCTGCAGAACAGAACAGAATAGAACAGAACCGCTTTCGATTCTTCGGCCGCCTTCGCCCCTCTTACTCTCACCCGTGTCGACACTCTCACTAGATACCTGTTTCCTCATCACATCTGCCGCAACGGATTCAATCCTAAATGATGACAATATATTCAACTTTGTTTACTAAATGCCACCAGTTTACACGTCGCTACGCCAATCCGAGCTCGAAGGGGTAAGGTCTTCGCAGTCAGAAGCTATTCTCGAGTTCTTATTAACATGATAGTGAAATTACAAACTTAAACATATTTACGGTTGTAAGAACACGACTTTGGAATTAAGATTCTAGCACAATTTACATAGTCTGTACGAAAGTGAAGTTAGTTTGAAAATGAAGCAATTATCATTTTACTTTCAGTACATTTCGAGACATGACACAAACATTTTCCCCTTCCATGAAATTCAACTAAGATGGTTTATTATTCAATGGAAGTTGAAAAGAAGAGAGTTATCTCAGGTTTTTATGGAGAAAATAACAGCAAAACTAGAAGGAATTAAAATCTAAGTTCAAATGATTTTCATTATGCAGATGAAATGGATATCTTCGAAGATTTTCCATATTAAGTCGAGTAGGTAGGTTGAAATGACAAGAGTCTTGCCCCTTTTAAGAGTGATTTGTCCGAGAGGAATTTTGTTATTTTTATCATAACCGCCAATGAAGTAACAACCTTTTAAAACGATCGCTGGTAGCTGACAAATAAAGAAATTACATCTCGAAAGATGTAAGAACTTCTTTAAACATAAGTAGTTAAGGAGAGCGTACCTGACTCGGACAACTTAAACGACCTCTTAATCCTGACCATAAATTCTCAGGGCTTACTGTATGATTTTCCACCTCATAAAGAAAGACGCTATTTAATAATTGTAACATATCAGCTTAATTTGAAATCAAATCTGGACATTAACGAATTTCGAAGCGCTATGGTCTAGTGTTAAGTTTAAGTTGGAGTGCGCACCCTAGGTTTGAAAGAATATTATCTGAAAACGAATTATATTCTACGGTTGAGGCAACACATAACTTAAAATATTCACAATACGTTAGGATTACAGACAAAACATTTTTAAAAACATCGGGAGAAAAGTTATACATGAGACATGGTTAATTGAAAATTATATTTTCAATATGAGAGGCTATTTACTCAATAAGGAAAGCAGGAAAACGCTGAATAGACGTTTAGCAATATTTATGTATAGAGAAAGTGTTGTTGATGAATCAACGCTTAGGTTGTGATTTACAGAATATCCGCGCAAAGAAGATCCCTCTCAGTCCAGTGGGATTTGAAAAGATCTGAGTTGCTTATACACAACCTAACGATCAAACTGGATGAGTACTGTAGCCATCTTGAGAAATAATACCAAAACATTCAACAAAAGTGGTCAGAACCATTGAACATACAATAATCACTTGAATAAAGTCTTCGTCTTTAAAGTAAGCCCAGTTCTACGTGGACGTACACTACCTGATCAAAAGTATCCGGATACCTATTTGAAATTGCACTTAGATTTTACCCGTGTCATGTCACCTATTATTAGAAGTTTATATGTGGGAGTCCACCCGACGCCTTTATGACGGCTTTAACTCTGTTGGGGACACTTTTAATGAGGTGTCTGAATGTCTAATAGCCCTTTTTTCCTCAAGAGCCGAAACCGAAGACGGTAGTGATGTTGGATGCTGCGAAGTTGACATTCTAACTCATCCCAAAGGATCCCTCTCAGTCCGGGGAGATTTGAAAAGGTTTGAGTTTCTTATACACAACCTAACGATCAAATGGGTTGAGTACTGTAGGCAGTTTGAGAAAATACACCAAAACATTCAACGAAAGGGGTAAAAACCATTGAACCATTGGGTTCAGGTCGGGATTCTGGACAGGCCAGTCCGTTTCAGGAATGTTATTGTCCACAAACCATTGGCTTACAGATGCAGCTTTATGCCAGGGTGCACTGTCATGCTGATACAAACAATCTTCGTCTCCGACCTGGTCTTCTACTGTATACTACGCAGCACACAATAGTTTAAAATATGTTCACATCCTTCCGCATTTAGCGTTTTCTTAACCGCAATAAGGGTACAACACCCTACATCCCCATACCATAATACCAGCTCCTCCGTACTTCACTGTTGGCACTACACATGACTGCAGGTAACGTTATCCAGGCATTCGCCAAACCCAAACCCTTCCATCGGATTGTCACAGGGTATAGCGTGATTCATCACTCCAAGTCACTGTCCAGTGGCGTCGCTCTTTACACCACCTCAAACGTCACTTAGCGCTAACTGCAAAAAGAACTCCATGGCGCAACATTTCCGAAGAGCCTTGGCCTACCAAGCGACAGCTGCTTAGCCCGAAGGCCTGCAGATTACGAGGTGTCGTGTGGTCAGCACGGCGAAGCCTCACAGCCGTTATTCTTGGCTCTCTAGACCGGGGTCGCCATCTCACCGTCAGATAGCTCCTCAAATGTAATCACGTAGGCTGAGTGGAACTCGAACCAGCCCTCAGATCCAGGTAAAAATCCCTGCCCTGACCGGGAATCGAACCCGGGGCCTCCGGGTAAGACACAGGCACGCTACACCTACACCGCGGGGCCGGCACCAACTACAGAAATGTTTGGCTTATGAGCAATGAGCAGCAGCTTAACCATTGTACCCTATTCATTTTAACTCCCGATGAACAGTCATTGTGCTGGCTGGACTGCTGGTAGCACTTGGGAAATCACGAATGATTTCTTCGGCTGATTTCTTGCGATTTGCTACAACCACCCTCCTCAATGCTAGATGGTCCCTGTCCATCATTCATTGAGGTCTGCCGGGTCTTAGTTTAGCTGCGGTAGTTCTTTCGCGTTTCCACTTCATAATCACATCCCCAACAGTCGACTTGGACAGCTTTAGAAGGGTTGAAATGTTCCTAATTTATTTGTTACTCACCAGTCAACGTTCGAAGTCACCGAACCTATTCAGCTGTTACTGCTTCTGACAACACAATAATCCCCGCTTCCTTTATTCTGGTGGGTGATATCTAGGGTTTAACTTCGCATTACATAGGGGTGTCTGGATACTTTTGATCAGGTAGTCTAATGTTATGAAAATTAGAGAGCATATTTTGATAAAGTCTATTTCATAAGGACACGAAATTTGTATTATTTCTACTTTCCATACTCTCCATCAATGGCGCTTGTATGTCGTACGGAATATTACAAAATGTCTTAAGACGACGACGCAACAAGCACATGGATCAGAGACGATATATTCGTACGTTACGGTGAGTAACAATCGTAAGTAAACAATATATACACTTAATACATTTATTTAAAGAAAATTAGTACATTTAACATGTATTTATTCTGTAAATGCTCACATATATAATTTATTAGGCTACATCACCTGTAATTGGAACAATACTGACTCTGTTTATTTTAAATAAACAAAACATTTTTACCCAAGTGTTTTCAATCCGATAAAGAATAGGACTTGGAAGCAATTCCGTTCAGAGAACTGGGATTCTACTTATGCTGTAAATAGTGACTATTGTGTGTTTCTACCTTGTTTTATCCACACACACACACACACACACACACACACACACACACACACCAGGAAAAACAAGCATAGTAACAATTTCAAGTAGTGGGACACATAACCAAATCCTACACCCTAATTTAGAATGGCATACACTAATAAACACCCTACATTCATATATAATCAGATTTCATAGCACGGTCATTTTCACAGGACTAATGTCATCAATGTCTAAAGTCCCTAAATGAATAAACATTTTCTACGTCAATGAAACGAACACACTCTGATATACTGTATATAACCACCGAATATATAAGAGTGAAATTAGGCACTGAGGTTTCTATTAAGTCACGACTAACAAAAAAGGAATGTTTTTGAACAATTGCCAACGGTCGTAGCCGTGTTGAAACACCGGATCCCGTGAGATTTTCGAAGTTAAGCAACACTGGGCGTGGTCAAGATTTGGATGGGTTGCCACGCGCTGTTGTTGGTGGAGGGTGAGGGAATGGAGGAGCGGAAAGGAACTGGCCACCCTACCGTACGTAAACTCCGGCTCAGGCATACCTCTGCGGAGGTTCGGACCTGCCTTCGGGCAGAATACACCCTTACCTTACCTTTGAACAATTGCACCCCTAAGGGTTAAAAATAAGGGGGTAAAAATACGAAAAATGAGCAATGTTTGAAGCGACAGACCGCTGGATGCTTTTTTGGCCGCTTGGTAGCGTCGATAGGTCGCGGGCTGCTGTAATGGTTAACTTTTATATTACTAGTGGCGTGTAAGATAAAATAAAGCTCTACAGAGAAGGATATCAAGGGAACCTCCTCGTGTTGTTTTCAGAACATCAAGGAATCTAGAAATATTTTTCTTATATACTGCATGAAAGAAAAACAAAGTCATTAAGATAAATTCCTCGTGCTAAGAACGGGTAATTCCGCTGTGGTGTACAAATATCACTCACGAACCAGAATTTCTATTATCAAGTTAGAAGTCCTCGTATGATCATCTTTGGTAAAAATTGTCTTTATTTGTCAACACTAAACCTGCGAAAATGCATTCGGTCATGAACATCTCCAAAATCACTCCCAAACCTCATTTCTCTATAGGCGAGTGTTATTATCCCATCTAGATTTTCCTAAATGTTGAGTCTTTAGCCCGATGGTTAGTTGGATCCCCAACAATTCTCTGATCAGCGTAATAGAAAGCCCACGTGACGCAAAGAGGCATTAGGTAGTTCTCGCAGTGCTTTCTTCACTGAGCCAGACTGTGCTTCTACCTTGTCCACTGAAATGTATACACCAACCGATCTTACAAGGTACATATTCACACAGTGACTGAAATAGCATTACTAGCGGGATTCATTCCTCAGTCACGTTCGTACTGTCGAGGTCGATATGCAAACACATAGACGAACACACGTTAGAAAAAGGCTGTGATGAAAAACAAACCGAGTGAAACTTAAGTGGTCCTTCGTATCTTTAGTTAGCTGTGCGATTCGGGTCACGTAACTGTGAGCTTGCATTCGGAAGATTGTAGGTTCAAATCCCACCGTCGGGAGCCCTGAAGATGATTTTCCGTCCGTCCCCCCCCCCATTTTTACACCATGCAAATGTTGGGATTGTACAATATTGAGGCCACAATGGCTTCCTTCTCGATCCAAGGCCCTGCCATATCCCACCATTGCCATAATACCTGTCTGAGTCGATGCGACGTAAAATAAATAGCAAAAAAGAGTCAAACATGAAGCGACGAAGCCATCCCATTTCGAGATGGAGGAAGCACAATTATGTTTGATATCGTTAACAACACTACGTACTGTCTAGCCCACATGTACAATATTAGCTGCTATGGACAACTTACCTGTGACTGGTGGGAAAATCATCACCTAAGATGATGTGCAGGGGATTTGTATTGCACTTTACATCGCCAGAGTTTACACAGTGGTCAAAGAAAACTTTCAAATAATAATATAATGTTATTGGCTTTACGTCCCACTAACTACTTTTACGGTTTTCAGAGATACCGAGGTGCCAAAATTTAGTCCCGTAGGAGTTCTTTCACGTGCCAGTAAATCTACCGACACGAGGCTGACGTATCTGAGTACCTTCAAATATCACCGGACTGAGACAGGTCTGAACCTGCCAAGTTAGGATCAGAAGGCCACCGCCTCAATCGTCTGAGCCACTCAGCCCGGCAAGAAAACTTCTGACTCGCACAGTGAGCAGCGAATGAAGAACGAGTCACTGTGCTGAGCACAGAAGTTCACTCCATCTAAATGAAAAACCAATATTTTAGGCGAGGTAAACGAATCAAGACGATCAAATAGTGCAGTGATTCAGTATGCGTTTTTCAGGAATGGTTACACATGTGATCGTTTTGAATGATTTACCACAATATTCTTCGTCGCCCGGAACGTTTTTCAAAACATGAGGTCACGGTTGTTTCTAGGCACACATCAATGCGATTGCTGGTGTTGGTGGTGGTAATCGTTATTACAAGAGGCAATACAACAAGGTTATAAGTCATGCTAAATATTTAAAGAAGAAAAAGGAAACTCGATGTTATTAAATAAGGAAATTTGGAAGAAAGTATGGATTAAAAATTAACTATCTAAGCATATCTAGGTATACGCATATCGAACTCACATTCTCTGGGTAAAACAGCCAGAGATTTCCTGACAGACCATGAAGACCTTGGAGGAGTGGAAAGTAAAGGCACTATGTATTAGCTCTGTGCCCGGCCGCCTTTCCCCACTGGAATTAACTTGGCACTAATTTTGACTGTAGGCTGATTGAACCTCGGGGAAACGTGCCACTCTAGAAGTGGAAACTTATTTTCTAAATTTTCGACTTCCTCACTAAAAATTGAACCCACGTCCTTCCGGATGAATTCTATGAGAAAAAGGATTGCAGATTTCCCCCTTCGCAGTGGAACGTTAATCCCATAAAGTGTCTTGATCTGCTTTGCTGACTGTTGGCAAGGTAGATGACCTGCAAATATTGGAGCGTTGGATTCAGCGTGTCGACCTTAGCCGCACTACTTGGTTTTCATGACCGGGTCCGCTGCCACTCATGCCATTCAACTACTCAGTTGAGCTCACAAGGCTGAGTGAATCCTGTTCCAGCCCTCCATCTATGATTAATATCCTAGAAATTCTTCATAGCGTCACAGAAAACCTGTGTATGTTAGTGCGGCGGTAAACAGCTGAGATTTGATCAAATCTCGACAATATCCTACCATGTATTCTCCATAAGACAAAAAGACTCGAATAGAGTTATGATGAGATGCAGGCCAGCTAACTCAAGGCTCACCACTGATGCAATACGTCACGTTGGTTTCACTACCAACCATGCTGTTTCTGCGAGGACAACGCCTTATCTTCAATGCAAAAAAGTCAAATATTTAATTTCTATAACGTTTAAGTTGAAATAATATGTGAGAATGTAACACTTAAAAAGACTAGTACGGATTATTTCTATCCTTCTTGAATTCTGCACGTCTGCCTCTGCCAATGTGGTTTGTAGATATTTTATACTTCAATCGGACACTCTGAGTAGTATAGAGGCAACGACTTATCCCAGATAGTCCGTTGATAATGATAACATAAATAAATAAATAAATAAATAAATAAATAAATAAATAAATAAATAAATAAATAAATAAATAAATAAATAAATAAATAAATAAATAAATAAATAAATAGTTATAACCGGAAGTAAGGGATTGAGAAGTTTACACGAGTGTTGAAAGGTGAAAAATTCACTTTATAATTTATTTCAACTGGTTTAGAGGAAAGGGGTTAAATACAGTGCAAAGGAAAACAGACATGCACTATGAACAACATGACTGATGTTCTATTGAAGTCGTCAGAACTTTAGCGGCTCATAGGGTATCAAATAGAATTTATCATAATTAGACAGAGATTCAGAAACTAGGTGATGGATTGCAAGACCATTCCAGGATCATACGTGGACTCTGACCTCATATTGCCCATGAAATGCCGTCTTAAGTTGAAGAAATTGAAGAAAGGAATGAGAGGGGATGTAGAGAAATTGAAGGAAAAGAGAGTGTGGAATTGTTTCAAGGAACATGTTGCAAAAGAACGAAATGAAAAGGCTGAAAGAAGCACAATAGATGAAGAGTAGGCAGTCGTGCAGAATGAGATCGGTAGGGCTGCCAAAAAAAGGTTAGGAAGAAAGGAAAGATCAACTAAGAATCAATGGATAACTCAGGAGATACTAAACCTGATTGACGAACGGCGAAAGTATAATACAAAAAATGAGTAGGGCAGAAAAAAAGGACGGGCGATTAAGGAATGAAATAGAACAGAAAGTGCAGGACAGCTAAGGAAGAATAGCTGAAGGGGAAGTGCAAGGATGATGAGGGTTGTATGGTTGTAGGAGAGGTAGATGCTGCTTATAGGAAAATCAAGGAAACCTTTGGAGAAAGGAAAACCCGGTGTATGAATATTAAGAGCTCAGATGGTAAACCACTTCTAGGGAAAGTGGACAAAGCAGAGAGATAGCAGGAACATGTTCATAAATTGTATTAAGAGAAAGAAGTAAATGATAAGTTTCTGGAAGAGTTTGTTGATCCTTATGAAATGGGAGACCCAATTTTGAGGTCAGAATTCGATAGAGCTTTGAGAGACCTAAGTAGGAACAAGGCATCTGGAATTGTGACATACCCTCAGAATTACTGATTATCTTAGGAGAAACTGCCTTGGGGAGGTTATTCCATTTGATGTATAAGATGCATGGTACGGGAGAAGTACCATCTGCATTTAGATAGAATGTTGTTTCACCCATTCTCAAGAAATCAGGTGTTGGCAAGTGTGAAAACTACCACACCATTAGTTTAGTATTTCACGATTGCAAAATTTTAACACGTATTATTTACAGAAGAATGGAGAGAAAAGTTGAAGCTGAATTGGGAGAAGATCAGTTTGACTTCAGAAGAAATATCGGAAGACGTGAATCAATCCTAACTTGACTTATGATCGAATTAATGAGGACAAGCCAATGAGTATGGCATTCATAGATCTAGAAAAGGCATTCGGTAATACTGAGATTCTGAAGGTGATCGGGATCAGATACCGAGAAAGAAGGATTATTTACAATCTATTAAAAAAAAAAAAGTCTGCAGTGATAAGAATCGAGACCTATGAATAAGAAGCAGCAATCCAGAAAGGAGTGAGAAGGCTGGAGTTTATCCCCTCTCCTTTTCACGGTTTATACAGAAAAGGCGGTAAAGAAAATCAAAGAGGAAATTGGAAAGGGAATCACAGTTCAAGGAGAGGTAATCAAAATTAAGAGGAGGGTCCCACAAGACACTATTATTGGACCTTTATGTTTTCTTAAGTACATAAGTGCTGTGAGTTAAGAAATGGAATCACAAAAAAAGGCTTACCGGGCGAGTTGGCCGTGCGCGTAGAGGCGCGCGGCTGTGAGCTTGCATCCGGGAGATAGTAGGTTCGAATCCCACTATCGGCAGCCCTGAAGATGGTTTTCCGTGGTTTCCCATTTTCACACCAGGCAAATGCTGGGGCTGTACCTTAATTAAGGCCACGGCCGCTTCCTTCCAACTCCTAGGCATTTCCTATCCCATCGTCGCCGTAAGACCTATCTGTGTCGGTGCGACGTAAAGCCCCTAGCAAAAAAAAAAAAAAAAAAAAGGCTTCTTGCATATACTGTTATACTGTAAAGAATAGTAAATAAGTTTCAGGATTGTAGGCAACTACAAAACGACCACGACAATGTCTTGAGATGGACAACAGACAATGGCAAGATGGTAAACGGAATAAAATGTCAGGTTGTAAGTTGCACCAAGAAGAAAAATCCTCTCAGTTTTAATTTAATTTAATTAATTAGAATATCCCATCTGGTAAAAATATGTATAATATGTAAAATATTATAAATTGAATTTTCTCCTTTTTTTTGTTTTGCACACGAGTTATGGACACCTATTACTCGAGACTTTTTTTTTTTTTAAATGTCGAGGTGGAAGTATTTCACGGGGATCATTGTAACTACGTATGTGTTAATATAAGGAAAGATTTTCGTTGGGATAATTACATTTACGAGCTTTTAAGTAAAGGCTGCAGCTCTTTTTTATATGGTTACGAGAGTATTTAAGGGTTGTAACACTGAGCTCTATAGCTGCAGGCGTTTATGTGCCGCCAGTATCCAGTATTCGGGAGATAGTGGGTTCGAACCCCACTGTCAACATCCCTGAAGATGGTTTTTCATGGTATCTCATTTTTGCATCAGGCAAATGCTGGAGATGTACCTTAATTAAGGCCATGGGCGCTTCCTTCCCACTCCTAGCCCCTTCCTGTCTCATATCTGGGTCGGTGCAACGTAAAGCAACTTGTAAAAAAGGAAAGGGTTGTAGCATGGGTGTAAAGGAGAGGGCGTACATGTACCTGGCAAGACCCCCCGATTAGAGTAAGGTGTATAGGACCCACTCTAGGATTACTTGATACGAGAATTGGGAAAGACCCAAAAGAAAGTAGCGTGATTTGTTGCGGTAGATTTCCGACAAAAAAGTATTGTTACGAAAATATTGGAAACTTTGGGCTGGGAAAATTTGGGAGTAAGGAGACGTGCTGATCGACTAAGGGGTACGTTCCAAGCTTTCAATGGAGAAATGGCGTCGAATGACATTAGTAGAGGAATAAACTTGATTGGAGCTTTTAAAGGTAGGGAAGATCACAATATGAAGATAAAGCTGGAATTCAGAAGTACAAATAGGGACAAATATTCATTTATAGGAGGAGGAATTAGGGATTGGAATAATTTATCAAGGAAAGTGTTCGATAAATGTGCACATTCTTTGAAATCATTTAAAAAAAAACTCGGTAAACTATTGATAGGGAATCTACTGCCTGAGCGACAGACCTAAATGCAGATCAATGACTGATTTTCACGAATTCAAATTACCATCGCTAAGTCCATCAGCGGCGAGCGTCGCTCGTGTGGAGACATTTAGTCGCCATGCTAACGAACTAACTGGTGACTGTTTTTATAGGCTACAAAACAGTAGTCATTAGATATAGCCTATTTTTCTTTTTTGCTATTTGTTTACGTAGCACTGATATGCATAGGTTTTATGGCGACGATGGGATAGGACAGGGCTAGGACTGTGAAGGAAACGGCCGTAGCCATAGTTAATTGCCTGCTGTGAAATTCTGAAACCACGGAAAACGTCTTCAGAGATGCGATAGTGGGATTCGAGCCCTCCATCTCCTGAATGCAAGCTCACAGCTACGTAAACCAAATCGCGTGGCCGGCCAGGTCAGTCGGTAAAAGATAATCTAATTATTTCTTAGTCAGCCTTGATTTATGTTTTTACATTGCTCAGTATGAAGAAAAGAGGATACCAGTTGCACAACAAGGATAAGAGATGTTTGCCAAGAGGAGGTCAGAACAGATGGTAACAAATACTCAAGATTGTCGTTCCCAAGTTCAGTTGTTCCAAGGCAGCCAAGGAGAAAGTGAAAGAGGTAAAATCAGGAAGAGATGAATGCCAAGTGGGACTGGTTGAGTACAGTTGTATCCACTAACAAGTGATCTCTCTCCTTCCAAAGGAAGCTCAATAGGTAGGAGATCGAAACATCTCTGGTCACCAGCCCCGTTTATTGGAGTGGCCATCGGGAGGAATTTGATCTGTTATAACATTTATCTTATTTATACGCAGCAGGTCCTCAAAGTAATTTATTGCACAACGTTAACTTTACAAATTTTATGCAATATTTCTTGATCCTTGGACCATGATATACCTGTGTAAAGATGTGTAAGGAGTTTATAAACATTCCAAATTCTTATTGATATCACATTCTTGTCGCATTTCGAACTATATTTCCACAATTCACCAAACGAAGTTGCTTGCTGTTGTTTCAGGTCAATAGTGTGAACTTTGTAGTCAATACAAGAACTTGGGCTCTGTATGTGTTAAAAACCTGTATATTAATCAGCGCTCTAGACTGGTGGGTGTACTCGTAATTAAATGGGGCTAGCATTGGGAAAGAGACTGCCATGACCTACTGTATCTTGCAAATCGTTTGGTATTGAAGTGGAAGACTACTACAAAGAATAAGGATGCTGTTTCTTACCAGCTTCTTTTCTCATCTATGTTCTATTAACCGAGTGTTTTCTGTTACGTTTCTTCTAAACATGGAGGGAATCGAACACGGGCCAACGAGGCAGGAAGATACAATGCTTACCAAAAGACCATGATGCAGTGTAGGGAATAATTAAGCTTGATTTTAGAAGAGCATATTAATGACTGTCTAAGATAACAAGGGGTGGTATAGATGGCTATTTTCGATTAAGAGGCTCGAATTCCTAGAGAGTTCACTAGGAATCTGCTCATGGTAAGAAGGACATGCCAGACAAGTATGACCACTCTACTTCACGTGCAATCAGGTTTACGACGACTTTTTTTGGCTTGTCCGTGGTCAACAGCATCATAATCATAGTGCCTACATTACGTTCGACAACCCAGCCTCATGTTCTATTGAACACACTATCCAGAGAAGGCTGAGAGATGACCATAATGACCTTTGATCTCGGCTAGCTATGACTCACTAAGAGGAAGGACTTCCTCGTGAGAACAGGCGAGGCGCCATCAAACGACTCATCCTACAGCGAAGTTTTCTTTATAGTAGAAAGTTGTGTCATATATGAAAATCTAACACTAAATGATTAGTAGACTGGGGGGATTAACGAGGTGTAATTAGCATGAAAAGCTCTACGATTCTAATGAAACTTAGGCAAGGAACATTAGGCAACCTTCTAGGATAAAAACCGGAATCTCGTGATTTCCAACCTGCGCGTAGACAACGGAGCTTTCAAGCAGAAATTTTACGAATCCATTTCCAGTCGGCATTAATCTCCGTAGCCAGCAAGTAAGCCATGTCTCAATATGCTAATAAGAAGTAAGCATACAGAGAAACAATCCTAGCCTACGAGAGTAATGTCGTTATTCAAAGCGTGAGTTTTCCGTGTAATGTAATATCATTACTCCAGGCAACTGGTGGGATCGCGTGCTACTTCAGGGTCCGAGATATCTGTCACAAGCTGAATAATAATTTGGGCGTCGGTCAGCACGAGATACAGTTGCAGATTTACTTGGGAGGGTGAGTAAATTAAAACTGCAATATATATAAACACTCGTTTCTTTAGCTGAATGCTCAGCGTAGTGGTCTTCAGTTCAGAGGCTTCCGGATTCGATTCGCGGTGAAGCAGAGGATTTTTGTAGTTAGTCTGGTTAATTCATATAGGTTGGGGACTAGATGTTTGTGTGTTTGACAATATACACACCTCTTCATTTAAACAAAACGCAATATTCGGTCAACCAACACAGAAAAACGTAATAGCAAAATACATCCCTCTGCATAGGGCTGTGGTCACGAAAGTTATCCAGGTTCACAAGTGCTACATCATACTCGCCATCCAACTAGTGTGCGATTGAAAGCTGTGAAATGAGAAGAAGAAGTAAACACCTTTTACATAGAAAATAATGTAAGGAATAATAACGACAATATTGTTTAAGTAACTGCCAGTCCGGTGGTGGTGCCCCGGGTTCCATTGCCGGCCAGCCCAGGAATTTTAATTCTGGTCTAAGGACTTCAAAATGGTTCAGTTAGGCCAAGTGAGGAGCTGTCTGATAAGAGAGGTGGCATAACCGGTCAGTAAAACCAAGAAATATGGCTAAGTAGGTCATCACGCTCACCGCGTTGCACTCCAGCAACTACAAGCCATCTGGATGGATAGCAGTCATCAAGGCATGTGAAGGCGCAAATGGGCTGTTGCGTCCCGGGTTATTTGCTTAAATGGGTCTAAATGACAAATAATTAAGAGTAGGCGAAGTAAAAGTGATTGCTTAAATAACTGGCAAGAAACTAAAATGAAATACATGAAAGAGTATGAAAACTAATCTATATAAATAAAGTTGTAGGGGATCCGCTGTCTGTAATTTCGTTTATTTTGCCTGTTTTTCAGATATTTATCCGTTTTAGGTCCACTTATAACTTTCGTGTCTGTTTGTTCCACCATCACGGCGAAACGGCTGGATAGATCTCGACCAAACTTCATATTTACAGTATACCCATCCAGGAGCAGGTATCGATATGCATATGATTTAAAAATCACGGAATATAATAATAATAATAATAATAATAATAATAATAATAATAATAATAATAATAATAATAATAATCATCATCATCATCATCATCATCTTCATCATCATCATCATCATCTGTAGACTGTATTTGAAACGTCACTTCATTTTAAATAATTTTTGTTATCTACATAATTTCGCTTACTCTCCAAATGACGGAGAAAATTGCTATTTTCTGCGGGTTTCGTGCTCTGCCTTGGATGACGGGCACCCTCCCAGACCGACAACGAACCTACCGGTTACCATGGCAAAGTCTCTGGCTGCTTGCCAGCAGGGAAGTAACGTAATGCCATTTTTATTATCATGTCTGTAAACTCGTGGTGTTCCTTGGCAGGAAGGCGAGAGAGGCGTCAACCTGTCATTCTGTGGGATATTGGCGGGATAACGTTCGAGGCGACAATCGTCTTCGAATAGCACTAAGGGTGGCTGTTAATAATTCCACAGTACCACGTAGTGTGGCCCATTATTTCTCACCGCAAGGTGTTTTATGGAATTTGCTATAATTTTTACTGTATTTCTCTTCTACTTCCTTTTTCTGCTTTCATTTCTTGCCTCTGCATTGCCTCTTTAGGCTTAAGTAGTAACACAATTAGTCATATTCTTATCTGATTACCTAAGAATCCCTGCGACTAAATTTCTCCTCTGTTACCGCTTTCTTAAATCCGTGACTCATATCATCACAACTTTGTGAGGGACATTTCATTTTCTGATACATCCACTTGTCCTATCTGGCTGTCCTCAGTTAATATCCTATCTTCAATCAATGTCAACTTTCTTAACTGTATTACTTCTTCCTTAATTTATCCGTGGTGTATGCTTGTGCTAATCTCGAAACCTGGACACTTTCCTTTGAGGAAACATTCCAAGATGTTCAAATGAGAAATTGCCGAGCTCGATAGCTGCAGTCGCTTAAGTGCGGCCAGTATCCATTAAACGGGAGATAGTGGGTTCGAATCCCACTGTCGGCAGTGCTGAAGATGGTTTTTCGTGGTTTCCCATTTTCACACCAGGCAAATGCTGGGGCTGTACCTTAATTAAGACCACGACCGCTTCCTTCCCATTCCTAGGCCTAATTTTTAACAAGAAATGACAACTTTGCACCAATAAGACGGTCTTAACATCCTTTTACTGGATTCCATATACTTACTCATTGATCGTCTTTATTCTACTAGAAATTAAGATTGTGCACCTCTACATCAGCTTTCACCGACACGCCTGAATACTGCATGTCAACAAGCACCAACAAAGAAAAAAATTCAACATCAGGTTTTAATGTGTCAACTCATGCGTATAATTTTAAGTTTGTCATCAACAGTTTGAATCTTATGCTCTGAACAATCTAGAACATTCTCACTATTTTAATTGAGTATTCGGCGGTCCGAATTATTTTAATGTATTATTTTGTCTTTGTCATTTTGTGCTTTTTCTTGAATATTTTACGGCTGAGGATGTCTACAAGTTAGACGAAACATGTCCCGTCATATTTAAAAAAAATGTTGTTTAAATAATTAGACGATAAAAATTTTGGTATTGTAAAGGTGGAATATTGATTTAACCTCAAAAAGTGTACTTTCCTCTCCCATCGTCGCCGTAAGACATATCTGTGTCGGTGCGACGTAAAGCAAATAAAAAATGAGAAATTTTTTGGCTCCGAAAAATATCGAAATATGGAGGCAATTTTAATGACGCTGCACACCTTCATTTTTGGGTAATTGGTGGCTAAACGGTAAGTCATGTCATAAAACAGATGGCACAATCACAGCTCAATTTGGAGACATCTGCAACTTTGGTCCTATGACTTTTTGTCGTATTTCGAGCCCTTGTACGTTAGACAGAGCTGCATTTCTCGATTATAATCAAACCTTCCCAACTCGACTGTGACTGGCATTAGGAAAAGGGGCCTGTATTTATAACAAAAACTCCCCATCTCGATTGTGACTGGCAGTAGGCAAGTGAGCCTGCCGTTATTGTAGAAACTCCCGAACTCGATTGTGAATGGTAGTAGGAAACGTGGCCTGCCATTATAATCAAAACTCCCCCAACGCGCACCTTATATCGGAAACAACGTCTGGGGACCTTCCCGTGATGTTTCTCGGATAACGCTAAGAGACATGCAATTTAATATAATCTTACGTGTACAGTAATTTACGTAGAAATCCGTATACAATATACTGTATGATACCATAGCGAAGCACGGGTACATTTGCTAGTTAGGATATCAAAATGATTGGCACCAGGAAGAAGAAAACCATGCATTTTGGGAGATGGGCTGGGATGTAACATTGTAGGTCATAAGATCGCTCCGTGTATGAGAGAGGACTGGTCTGAGCACCCTGTGCTCTACTCAAGGAGACATAATCATCTATGACTAGAGCGAATTACCTACGAGGTTCTTGTCATGGGTTGAAGGTCGCTGCCAATCAGAGCTCATAGAAAACACTAGGTGGTCACCACCTTCCGCATACCTAGAAATATCGGTATTGCAGAGCTCATTGTCGGCAGATATTATAGTCTCCTTAGCACATCCTATTCTCATCTGATCATGTTGAGTTTCAATAGGAACGTTAAAAGATTTTCTGAGAGTCCAACATATTTTTGAACCATATTATTTTATATTTCATTATAATTGATATATTACTTAATATACAAAAATATTACATGGCGTTAAGTCATTGTTTTATTTCTTCCAACATACAGTGAACTGGTCATCGTTATTACACTTCATTTTTAACTGAGCTCTAGCCCTTCAGTCCAATTGGCACTTAAGACTAATTTTATGTGAGAAATCTTAATAGATTTGACATATTAAAGAATTCCTTTCCAGGGTTATATTCCACACCTCTTACAAAATATAGAGAACTAAGGGGGCGTTAAATTATTATTATTATTATTATTATTATTATTATTATTATTATTATTATTATTATTATTATTTTTACCATCCACTTAGATGTTCTCCGTTCACAGGCAAGTGAAAGAGCAAACAGATCGCCCAAATCCCTGCCATAACCACAGACCTTTTCCATCAAACTCATTAGCTATAAAATTCTGTAGATAAGAGAAATAGGTTGAAAAGCTTCAACACTCGGATTTGATGGGTTCTGTTCCCAACTCTACTTATAAGTTCTGTCCCAGTATGACAGCCTGTAACGGGCTTAGTCTCAAGCAGACAAGTAAGGAACATCTCACACTGACCATGTGGCATACAGTACAGTCGACACTCAAGAGGATAGGTCACTCTTTCGAAAAGTTTTACTCTTCCTGATCATCAACATCTACGTTCAGCTGTAGGCCAACTACTTGACCCGAAGGCCAGCCGGCTTTTGGCCTACACAAAACTTACTCTTCATGAGGCATCTGTTTCAGCAAGGCCTAGCTGCTCGCTGAGACTCAAGGTGGCATCCTTGGTCGACAGCTCACGGTTTCACACGTGTGCCAACTTCAGAAACAACAACATAGTCGCGTACACAACAGTGAACAAGGCCAAGTATTATGAGGGGAAATAGATTGTGCCATAGAATGTAGGACCACGCGGCCTACGAATAATCAGGTTCAGATCTATTCTTGACATTGCTTTCATTTAAGGGAAGCCGGATGTGTCTATGTTTACTATGAGAACAACAATAAAATGTGAGGAATTTATACAGAAACTATTGCAAGTAGATACTAATTCTAAATTGTTATTGGATGTCAAGTGGTTTATTCCTGTGAGTTTGATGGAGGGAAAATTTAGATTTTATCTAGCTTATTTTGTATATTGTCTTAATTAAAAGCCATTTTAAAAATCTTTCTGCTAGTTGCTTTACGTCGCACCGACACAGATAGGTCTTATAGCGACGATGGGATAGGATAGAGCTAGAAGTGGGAAGGAAGCGGCTGTATAGTCCCAGGTATAGGTATAGTCCCAGTATTTGCCTGGTATGAAATGGAGAACCATGGAAGATCATCTTCAGGGCTGCCGTCGGTGGGATTTTAACCCGCCATCTCCCAAATGTAAGCTCACAACTACGCGTTCCTAACCGCACGGCCAACTCGCTTGGTTTTGAAGTTTGTCAATACACTGCTGCTTTATAGGATAGGTTGTCAGAGTCTTCAGTTTTTGCTCTTGTCCTGTCCCGAAGCAAATCAAGGCTATTTGTACTACCCACAGTTATTCACGAGATATGTTTTCTTCTTGGTCTTCTTTTCTGTCTTGTTGTTATATCATATTGCATATCCCTTTCACTTCTTTATGATCCTCTTATCCAATATCAATATTTTTTAGTGCTTGTGCAGTGTTTACACTATGTAAAAGCGAAACGTCTTCACTACTTTACTACAATGTTCACTTACTTGTTGGTTGCTATTGCAACAAAAATGTCAAAGTGACTATTTATACCCTCAAACACTCTCTTAGGGATCTCCTGACAATTAAGGTTCTCAGTTCTCTGCAGGCATGTATCTAGGGCAAGTAAAATGATAAATCAAAGTTTGCCTTCAAGAGGAATGTTCTTGAATTAAGTTTTGATACAAGAAACATAAAATAAATATTTCTATTTGGTCACCTTCATCTGTCCTAAACTCGTACCCCCGTTATGCATTTCTCCTGCCTAATCTCACTAATCAGTTCTTGCTCTTGACCTGTCCCGAGGCAAATCAAGGCTACTTGCACTACCCACAGTTACTCACGAGATATTTCATTGTTGAGTTTGGCACTCGAGCTTCTCCCAATGCTGCTGTTATCAACTCCTTTTCCGTCCCAAGCAGTATTAGGGTTAACCCATTGACATACTATTGTTTCGCAAGAGGAATGTACCTGGAAGCATATTAATTTCTTTAGATTTTTGGTTGTTATGTTAGAGCGGTTTAAATGGTGCTTTTCAGTCAACAAATTTTTAGTTACTATTCTATTCTTAACCAAAGTGTTCCAGTGTTAAGATAGTTAAGATATATTTAATGTGTGTTTAAATTCCTAGATTTGTCTCACTTCCAACCTCTACCCTTAAATAAAACTATAATCACCCCGACTTCTCAGCGTACTCTCACGTATTTATGAGCCCTCATCATCTCCACTATCCAAGAAGAAATTGGCAAAACCTTTTCTTCTCGTCGTAATAAGACATATCGCTAGTTAAAAAGTTATCTGTAAACAAGACGGCCATTTTTAGATGCAAAGTATACGTTGCAGAAATGCTCCACGGACAAGTAAGACGCCCTGTGCTACTTATGAACGTAACAGCCCATATTGAGAAAATCACAATCGAAATATGTTGCCACTGAAATACATTATAGCTATCAGATTGCGTTCGGGAGATAGTGGGTTCGAAAACCACTGTCGGCAGTCTTGAAGATGGTTTTCCGTGGTTTCCCATTTTCACACTAGGCAAATGCTGGGGCTGCACCTTAATTAAGGCCACGGTCCAAGCTTACAGCTACAGGACCTGTACCATAGAGCCAGCTCACTCAGCCACCCCTTAACCAGGTAAATATTATTGAAACCCACTCTAAAATCAGGCGACTGTTGTATTCTAATGCACCCAGCTAATTATTATTATTATTATTATTATTATTATTATTATTATTATTATTATTATTATTATTATTATTATCATCGCCTTTGTGTTTCCAAGATACATGTTTTAGATCCCGGCTGAGGTATATGGCATTTATAATTACTGTAGAATTAACCTGGAACATCTTATATAGGGGAAAGGCACCTTTGAAGTGCCGAATAATCCCGGGTAGCTACTCCGGAAAATTCCAGCCTATCATTCTTACGACTCTGTTGACAAGTCTCTTCCAGTCCTTCCTCTATTTTGCCTTTGTTGGCCATTGTTTCTCGAATATCTTCTTCAACTCATTTGATCACCTCATCTCCTGTCTTATTACTTTCCTTCGCCCAATCCGAAGGTCCCAGGCGATGGGTATGTGTGCCCACTTATTCAAGATTCTCCTCACTGTGTCTCCGGCCCAACTCTACGGCATTTGCTGCAATCACCACGTCCTGAATACCGTTCCTTTTTCTCACTTCAGTGTTCGTTTCTTCTGTCCTTCAAGGTGATACCTAGGATTTTTCTCTCCATTTTTCTTTGGTGGATCTCAGTCTGTCTCTGACTCTTTAGGTTAAGGACCACGTTTGTGTTTAACCCTGGAACCGGCAAGCGGTTTACCTTCAAGCGGCAAGCATTTAGGCGAGTTTTGCAAGCAACTTTAAAAAAAAATTCATAAAAATGTTGTTTTTCAATTTATTTTTATGTATAACAAGTCATCTTATTCAGAAAAGGACGAAGAATACTTTAGTAGGAAATTAAACTTACCAATTTAGTATCCTGAAGCAGTATAGGCGAAGTATCCAACACACGCTATTCCAAGTACGTAAAAAGTAATATTATATGACGATTTTACTATATACAAAATATGCACAATTTTATGCTGATTAAAAGTATGTAGAAAAGTTTCAATACACTGAAGTATCGTAAAGTGAAACAGAACAGAATAGCACAAGCACATCGCACCAACATGTGAGAGATACATCCTCGCTCCCTTCGGGGTGGCTCTTCTTTCTTCCTGCTTTCATAGGCCTCCAAACATGTACTAATTTATGGTAGTACTGTTTATGGACACCACAATTACATCCTGGGCACCAGAAGTGGGTGCGTGACTTTTTTTTTTTTTGCAGTCGAACAGACAGGGCACAACCGCAGTTTCTTCCCTGGGAGGCGTACCAGCTGATGTCCCATTTCTCCTGAAGGTTCAAGTGGAATGTTTTGAAGAGTTTCTTCATCTAGAAGACCTTCGACAATATTAACCATAAATTCCTCATGTTCAAGGGGTTTGTCAGTGTTTGAACTATAGAGTATATAGGCATCAAAAATTACCATTACCAACAGGTTATAGAATACTATATTTCTTTCCAGTCGAAACCTTTTAGTGACATGACTTTAGAAAATATGGAAATAGTTGCTATTTTGAAGTGCACCGTATTTTTCAATGTTGTTCTTAGGGTAGACCCATATTTACAACTAGAAAAATTATTTTTTTCATTTCGGATACTGTAACGTCAACCCTTCTTTGCAGACGAGAATACGGACCCATGTTTCCGGAAATCGTTTTATTTCGAATAATTTCCTGTGTGTATTTATTAGTTTCAGTCACTAAAAGATTTCAGATAGTATTGGAGAAAAACAAATAGAAGTATGTTAGAGGAGGACTGTTTCTCAGAGGGAAATTTCGTACACCTGCGTTTCAAATCTTGAACTTCTCTTCCACTTTTATTTCTAGCTCTGGAGGATAAACTCTTGTCCACTTCGGTTCTGTTTGGTTAACTGCATTACCGTCATTATCATTATCATCATCAGTGACTGTTTCATTGTGTTCCACATCATCGTCAATATCAGTTTCGAAATCACTTAGCCTAGGCTCATATAACTCGCCACTACCTGACGAATTATTGTCAACATCATCGTCAATTCCTTCTAAAAATACGTTACTATCACCTTCGCCGTCCAAATCAAACAATAAATTACGATTTTCACTATTTCCTGACAATTCACTCAATTTGCGCCACGAAAGCTAATGCACATCGGACAACCACAGTAAGCACAACAGAATGACCGTTTGCAAAGCGTTCTCGTTTCTCCAAGTGTATACCCCACACTCTGTCACACTAAACTACTTCAGAATTGTGCTGTATTATATTATGATGCAAGGTATGTCATAAAGATGTTGAATGTCAAGGCGCTATCTCGAAATTAGTCAGCGCTGGTGTAATACATCTCGATAGCGACTCTGCCGGTTGAGTAACAGGGAAATGAGCCGCGATCGCGACGACTGCCGGTCCAGGGTTAAAAGTGTTTAAGTGCAACAGCTCTGATCGTTAGCACCCAACACGGTAAAGAACTCCAGTTGGATAACACTCCGACTCCTCGGCGTCTGTTAAAATGGGAAGTAATTACAACCAATGTTGAAATACAACATTATAATATAGGCCTATTGTATTATTACTGTTCATGCATATTTCTTTCTACGGAGTCCGATACATTTTTGTCTCAATCTGCGGTTCAATTGGTAGGCAGCTTCCTTGACCCGTCAGTTGTGCACATTGCATAAGTGAGGAAGACAGGGGCTCTCCATGCGGTCCAAAAGAAGATCGTTAAAATCAACTATCTCTGCTATCATATTTTTATCGGTACAAGCCCATATTTCATTAAACCAATCGATAATTATTTTATAGTTACATATATTTACTTAAAATACACTGTATAAATATAGCACTAATTTCATATAAATAACAATTTCATATACATTTCATATAAATTCATATAAATAACAATTTGGTGTGGCTATTGCTAGCCTTGTGCCCTTGTAAGGCAGACATCCGAGAAGGGTGGACGGTATGCGTGTTATTGTGGTGGAGGGTGGTGTCTTGTGTGGTGTATGAGTGGCAGGGGTGTTGGTGACAGCACAAACATCCAGTCCCCAAGCGAAGGGAATTAACCACTTAAGGTTAAAATCTCAAACCCACCCGTGAATCGAACCCGGGGCCCTCTGAACCGAAAGCCACTACGCTGACCTTTCAAACACACTGACGAACACTATTATCATAAAGGGCATGGCACTAGGCAAATGTAGAACTTGTCTTTCTTATTCTTCTTCTTATTTTCCCAATTTTCGGGAGATCGGAACCATACATGGATATGGCGCAGTTTTACATCCGGATGCCCCTCCAGCCCCTAACTCTGTGTAGTAGGCGTATTCACTATTGCACGTACCTGTGGTGGTTGGATGTGAGATCCCATCTCTAGATAATAAGGAATTTTTCTACACCCGGGATTGACCAACATTATTATTATTATTATTATTATTATTATTATTATTATTATTATTATTATTATTATTATTATTATTATTTGGGCCACTCGTGAGATGGTGATCGCTGTCCTCTCACCTTCAGCAACCTGCTAACTGAAGGCAAATGTAGGACTGTCTTATTTTGGCACGATTTTGGGAGAGAGTACGTTTGAAAATCGTGATAACGGAGCATGGAGTGAAATCAGGAACATTTGAAATGTGCAGACATATTCTTGATGATGTAGCCTAAGTCAGAATAGAACGGCGATGGATAGGTCGGTTTGCGGGAAAGTGGAGCAAGCGAAAGTACCATCAAACCTGTGGGAACCAGAAGAGACCTCGTTCATGACAGCAGTGATGATGCCGTTATGATATATGTGGAGGCACGCCTTCACAAGGAGTACTTCCTTAATTTAAACAGACTCCTCATGAAGAAGCAACGTTGTCTTTTATGAGTTAATTCCTCTTTCACTCTCTCAGAGCAAATGACGTCGATGTTAACACAGAATCATCACCACGTCTTGCTTATTTACCGCTGGAATAAGCAGCTCAGACGGAAGAGTTCTGGCTTTCTGAACCTAAAAGACAAGTTCAAGCCTGGCTCAGTCCCGTGGAATTTGAAGGTTGTTCAAGAACGTTAGCCTCGTGTCAATTCCGGTACCTCGGGGCTCCGAAAATAATAATAATAATAATAATAATAATAATAATAATAATAATAATAATAATAACAAGGACGTTAAACCAATATTATTATTTATATTATTATTACCGTAATCGCTTATTTACTCTCCATTTCAATGGTTCTTTAAGGTAAATTCTCAGCTGTAGAAACTGACTATTTTCAAGATACAGAACATACCGCGATATTGTAGAACGTGAACTTCCACACCCACTCCCAGATTCACAGCACATTAGAAATGTATGGTAATATTGAGGCACCATGTGAGTAACTCATGCGAAGTTCCTATCTATGGGTGGTGGTAAAGAATATGCCCACAGTATATCCGACCGGTCGTAACAGGTGACTAAGAGGGGGACCCCAGGGGCTTTCAGGTTAGGAGACTGGATTGGCGACCATGGAGCCCCTAGCTGTGTCTGACATCCCATTCCACTTATGAAAAACGTTTGGCTTTAATCTTGCATAGCTGTACTTCCCCTTAAAACAATATCCACCACCACCACCAGCACCCATCCTGTACAGTGTATTCCTTTTCTAGCTTCCCTTGATGAAATCAAGTTCGTTTCCAAGTCAGGTAGCATTACATTTACGGGGAAGGGAATGTACTTCAATTTTTCCATGTCTAATGGCTCGTAGATTCTTTATCCGATCTTCTCAATGAATTTCTAATCTCTTAGATTATGCCTTCCTTCCTTCCTTCCTTCCTTCCTTCCTTCCTTCCTTCCTTCCTTCCTTCCTTCCTTCCTTAATGCTATAGGACAGTTAAGTAATGGCCAGTTTTTCTTCTGTACCAATATTAATCAGTACTGTCGACAGGGTTGTTACAATATAGGGAAAATAACATGGTTATTGTTGTTTTTTTAAAAAGCGAACAAGGATGTGATCAACAGCATAGCAAAAATCGCTAACTTTACAATGTTTCCACATATGCTATGAAGATAAGGAAACTGCTGAAAGCTAAACATAACTCCATAGCCTTCTGTTTCAAAGAAGAGGAAAACCTAACTAAGCCTGTTTGTAAAGATTGAAACAATTCCGTCACAAAATTACAACCTTTTCATATTATTAAGCTACTTGGAATTCTTATCCTCAGTGCATATGTGTTAGTAGAGTGTCAGTAGCTAACGCGACCTAAACTTCTGAACACAGGAAAATGATAGGTTTCGACACAAGTTTTCCTGGCATCTTCCTCTATATCGTGACATAACTAGCCATGATCTGAAATTATGATCTTCATTACTGTCCAGTTCCTTGGTGTTTTTCAATACCTACAGGACTCTTGGGTGGCAAAAAGAATAAAATATTTGTCCTTATAAATTCAATCAGAATTTGAGGTTTCTATGCAGCAGGCCTGTTAGTCTAAGAACGGGTGTGACTACGAGAGAATCGCGGCAAGCGTGCAAGTCATAGCAAACGGCTGCTGATGTACACCAGTAAGCTATACTCACAGACGTCTGTATAGTGTACGTAGAACGTAAAATTGAAGTTCTTAAGTTTAATGTTGTATTTAATATTTAAAAAATATATTTGTAAATAGATTTCATAAAATGGGATTACGGAAAACCCGTGATAATAATCATCATTATTGCATGAATGATTTATGTCTCAAAATAATAAGAATGTGTGTGAGTAGTACATAAATGTCAAATTCCTGTGGAAGGAGAGATGGTGAGAGGCGGACTTGTGAATAAAGATGCGTGTTTTAATAAATGAAATTATAGTGATCATACATCAGTTAAATACATTATTCATTTAACGTACATTCGTAAGACAATATTTGGCATTACAAAATTCTTCTTCTTCTTCTCGTTCCATATTCCGATGCGGTTGTGGGTGCAAACTGTGTCGTCCATGTGGACTTGGTCCTCTTTTACGAACGGATGCGCTCCCTGACGCCAACCCTATGAGGAAGGAAGTATTCACTACTACGTGTTTCTGTGGTCGTTAGCACTGTAGTGTGTTGTGTGTATCTAAATAAAAAATGTGTGGGGATAAACGCAAATCCCAATCCCCCGACACATAGGAACTAACCAAACGAGATTAAAATCCCCAAATCGCACGCAAATTGAACTCGGGGCCTTCTGAACCGAAGACCAGTACGCTGACCATTTAGCCAAAGAGCCGGTCTACTTTTTTCATCTTATCCCGTTTATTTCTAGAGTCACTGGAGCCACCCAGACTCAATTCGTTTCTGGCCTGGGTTTTGAGGCCGGATGCCATTGATCTAACCACGTGCCTTACCCCCCTCCTCACTTGGCATTACCAATTCTCAAGATATTAGTGATAAATAAATGGCCTTCAGCAATCACAAATAAACAAGATTTTTCCTCTTATTTAGAGTCAGGTAATAGAAAATAGAGGTAATACAAAATTAATTTACTGAGCGAGTTGGTCATGCGTTTAGGGGAGCACGGCCGTGAGTTTGCATTCGGGAGATAGTGGGTTCGAACCCCACTACCCGCAGCCCTGAAGATGGTTTTCCGTGGTTTCCCATTTTCACTTGCTTAATTAAGGCAACGGCCGCTTTCTTCCTACTCCTAGCCTTTTCCTATTCCATTGTCACCATAAGACCTATCTGTGACGGTGCGATGTAAAGCCAATTGTAAAAAACAGATTAATAAATAGACCTTGTGTAAGTGACTGAATAAAAAATAAATAAAACAAACGCGAGACTATTGCATGTATATTTTCCTATTGTTTTGATTGCACATTTCTTTGATTATTTCCCACCTTTCCGTGTGTTGTGCAGTTTGCTGGGAGCTGCTCATCATCCTGCCATGGTACTGTTCAGCTGTTGATGAGCACGCCGCTTGCACTCATGCTATGGGAACAACGTGGTACTGTCTACCGTACGCCTGACCACACACCAATACGATGCCTTTCGAACTGAGGGTTGTCACGATGACGCAAGCTGGGAGACTGCCCCTCTCTCCCTGCGGGAGATGGTATGACCTCTCTAGCACGGCTACAAAACGCAGCAACTAACAGGGTGGCTAATGCTACCAATGGCTCAGTTTGCCGTGCCTGGCATCCAGTCGATATTTTTACAGGGTGCTCGGAATTGTCCCAGGTAAAATGGGAACTTGGCCCGCTGTTGATCCAAAATTACAGTAATTACCACGTTTTTCAACTATGCGATAAACAGATAAGAGAATCGATGGAGACAGGAAAGGGACGATGATGAATCATTTGTGTGCTGAAGGTCTTTTAAGGACAGAATTATTCCAATATCCCGCACGATAGAAGCGAAAACTATTGAGATAGCGTACAGCTTCATCTATTAATTTTACTAATTCTGGGGTCGATTTTTAATCCTGATTAGTTTGCTTAGTCGTTTCCGACCAGCCTCTATCTCTTTCTCTCTTTTTTTCTGTATAAATTCAAATTAATTAAATGAACATGGCGTCTTCAGGTAACTATGCATCGAACTGTAGTAAAATAACCCACTTCATGAAAGCAGATACTGTAGGTGAGGAAATTATACCCTCCTGGCCTTACGGCTAATTGAGGCTCGGGAATTAGGACTCCACACTCTTTTAGCCCTTTGCGGAGGAGATGACACTGAAACTCGTTCCGTCTGTACCTTCAGATAGAAATCATCTATAATCCTCTTATTCTCATTTCAGTAGATGATTGAATTAACCGGGATTCATCTGGGAATTCAGAATACTTCTTAAACTCTTGCTGCTACCAGAACTCGAAAAACAACCTTAACTTTAATTTGAAGATAATATTAGGAGAATGACATTTGAACCGAGTACATAAGGACTGAAGATCTCCTGTCCGCTTAACAATGAAACACAGAATCTTGACACCTGGCATTTCATAGAAGCTATCGACCTTACTTGTAGCTTAACGAAATAGCAATTAGTTTGAAGTATTTTGGTTCAGTTAAACTTGCGTGCAACTGTTACGCCTCCATGTGCCTACGACAGAGATCTACAGTACCGGTAACGTACGTTGGGCACCACATTTCGCGATTCATTCTGATTTTGCAATGCCATGCAAATGTTCAGGTTTTGGTTCACAGTCCGCTACGGAGTGTTCTAATGTTAGTTTGACCTCGTTACTGCTAATGAGTAACTTCACACCTAGGAAATTCATTTAAACGCACGTTGGTTAGGTAAGCTCTTCGTAAGATGTCTTACGCAGGAGATTGCATTACAACTTCGTTACCTAAACTGACAGTGTAAATAGTTCTATGATCTCGTGTACAAAGGAGCTGTCTGGAAATTTATATAAAGAAATTGTGTTTCAGATTTGAATTTACAGTCTATATGTCCACATTTTTGCTATTGTGAATTTGCATCATAGGCAACAACGTGGTTCGAACATTCGTCTTTCTGTTGTACTGATGACTCAAGGGTCAAATCACGCTGATGAAAGGTATTTATGCTATTGTAAATCTCTGAAACTCAGCAACCGAGAACCTTCAGCCCATTGTGGTCTACGAGTTTTCGAAATCCAACAATATTTGTCTACTGTATCACAAGTATCTATAAAGACAAAAATACTACATCTAGGAAACTCAAAAACAAGAAGCGATGTCAAGTGATTGTAATATGCTATAGAACAGTAAGACCTGATTTGCTATTTGTTTTACATCGCACCGACACAGATAGGTCTTATGACGACGATGGGATAGGAAAGGTCTAGGAATGGGAAGGAAGCGGCCGTGGCCTTAATTAAGGTACAACCCCAGCATTTGCGTGGTGTGAAAATGGGAAACCACGGAAAACCATCTTTAGGGCTGTCAACAGTGGAGTTCGAACCCACTATCTCCCGGATGCAAGCTCACAATCTACGGGCTCCTGACCGCACGGCCAACTCTCCCGGTAAGACCTAATTTAAAACAGTTTTATAGTTGGCAGGAACAATATTAGTGTGGAGCGCGGCGAAGGCGTGTGAACGAGACAAGCATTAGAAAGAGATGTGAGCTGGAAAGAAAGTTTAGGCAGGGGAAAGTGAAGACTCCGGAAGGGCTGTTATTGACCCTGACAGCTGAGAGAGTGAGTGTTCATGCCCCAGAAATTTCGGGGAAAGTTCAGTGAAAGTGAAGGCCAACCAAGAACAGCGCTGTGCAAACCTTGTATTAGATCTGCATGGCATGCCGAAAAGTAAAAGTAGGGAGCACTTAGGAGGGCCAACAAACTTCCACATGGGAATGAAGGATGCGAGTTGATACAACTGCTGCTGCTGCTGCTTTAACGGACTTACTGACCAAACACAGTGTTTCTTCATCTACAAATTGCCGTATATTTCTGAAAACGATAAAGACACTGGAATATTTAATCATTAATGAACATAACTGAAAATTGCAATCATTTTCACAGGTGCTTTTCTACGAAATATGCGAATAAAACGGTTCGTTTTTGTTTGTTTACATTTTGTTTTACGTCGCTCCGACACAGATAGGTCTTACGGTGACAATGCGTTAGAAAAAGGCTAGCAGTAGAAGGAAGCGATTGTGGCCGTGGTGTGAAAAATGGGGAACTACGGAAAACCATCTTCAGGGATACCGACAGTAGGGGTTCGAACTCAATATCTCCCGAAGGCAAGCTGACAGCAACATGACCCAAACCGCGTAGCCACTCAGTCGGGTAGAATAAAACAATTTCTGGGGATTGAAGAGTAGTTGAAGCAATTGCCTTTCAAATTATAAAGTTAAGAAAATGTCAAATCGGTTTCCCATAGCCTACCTACGAAGGTCGATGAAATACAAACGGGATTTTTGTTCCTGAATATCAACAGTTGGTAGGACTGGCCCCGTGCTTCTGCTATGCTTAGGCGGGACCGTTAGGAGTTGGAGAGAGCGGCTGTTAGATATTTCCCGCCGTTTCGTCAGTAACGCTCACGATGTCGGAGCAACAGGTGCATCCCTCCATTGCGCAACGCATAAGTAAAAAAACTTCTTGCTCGTGAAGGAATTACAGCGGCGAAAACTTGCCAGAGATTGACTGCACAGTTCGGCAATCAAACATTGTCAAGGACGCGTGTGTTTGTCTGACATAAAAAGTTCAAGGAAGGACGAGAACGTGTAGAAAATCAGCAACACTCGTTTGGTTAAAGACATTATCGACGTCGATCGACGGGCGAGAGTATCAGAAATTGAAGAACAAGTCGGAATCTGTTATGGGAGCTGTCAAGCAATCATCACAAACGACCTACAGTTCCGTAAAGTGTGTTCCAGATGGGTCGCTCGCCTTTTGACCGAAAATCTGAAGATGAGACGTTTGGAGGTCTATCGGAGGCTTGCAGCAAGGTTTGTAGAAGAAAGTGATGCCTTTTTGAGTCAGATCGTCACCTGTGACGAAACATGGGTCCACCACTACACTCCCGAATTCAAACAAGCCAGTAAGGAGCGGCGGAGGAAAGGGGAGGCAGCACCAGTGAAAGCCAAGACTCGACTGTCAGCTGGCAAGGTTCTTGCAACCGTTTTTATCGATCGGCGAGGCATTTTGCTGATTGATTTTTTTTTTGCATGAGCGACGCACAATCAATGCTACTTACTACTGCGAGCTGTTGCACAAGGCGAGGATTGCATATCGCCGCAAAAGACGAGACCAACCGATTCGACAGGTCATCCTCTTCCAAGACAATGCGCGGCCCCATACTGCAGCTCTGTCTCCAGGCTACAGGAAATACACTGGACTTATCGCCCTGCGATTTCCATTTGTTCGGACCGCTTAAAGTAGCTCCAGAAGGGCAACGATTTGAAGATGACGAGAGTGTGGAAGACTGTGTACAACTGGCTGGTGACTCGACCCTGTTCTTTTTACGACGAGGGCATCAAAAAGCTGCCCATACGCGTAGACAAATGCATTTCCAAAACAGGAGACAACGTGGAAAAATAAACTGTAATTGCCTTGTGTTTTTCTATAAATGAATTTAAATAAAAAATAAAATCACGTTCATGTTTGATCCCCCCTCGTATGCAAAATGGACTTATGAACACTTCGTGTCATCGAAACTAAGATTAAAAGCTGACTAATACCACAGCGTCTTATGAGGTGCCGCCTTTAAAAGAGCCAATACAGTTTAAAGACCTATCAGTACTAGGGCAAATCCAAAAATCACAATGAAATAATTAAATCATTATTTTTGATATTTTGTGATATACACTATTCGACGGCTTCAGGTATTAACATAGTTACTTTTTCCCTGTACAAACATCGTAACTACAGTTACAATTTTAAATTGTCCTATCATTCTCCCAGGAGACGAAGTTAAGATGTATTAATGCTGCGAGGTTTGGGGCGCTGGAGATAGGCCTATGACTTTTATACAGGTGAAAACTACTAAGGTAACGGCTCTGGCGATGATAGTAACTCATTTTGGCTATCACTGGAGACGTCTTACATGATATTCTATAGCCTATTACTTGTCCTAGAACATGTCCTCTCTGCATTGTGTTTATGGCTGCATTTTATGATTAAAAGGAAGCGCTGCCTAGCCGAAGCCGTAAATGTGTGCCTGATTTACCAAGAAGGACGTGGGTTCGATTCCCCGCCGGGAATTCGAAAAATATAGAAATAAAATTTCCACTTCTCGAGCGTCACATGATTCTGAGGTTCAGCCGCCATACACCAGCAGTTACGCTGAAGCAGTGGTCAAGCCACTCGACTGCAATCAAAGCGTCACCGTGTTCGAATCCCGACGACTCTTATCTGCTGTTTTCCTAGCCTTATCTTAAATGACTGCAAATAAATTTGAAATGTATTGAACATCTCCTTTGGTAAGTTATTCCATTCCCTAACTCCCCTTCATATAAATGAATATTTGCCCCAATTTGTCCTCATGAATTCCAACTTTATCTTCATATTGTGATCTTTCGTACTTTTAAAGACGCCACTCAAACTTATTCGTCTTCTGAAGTCATTCCACGCCATCTCTCCGCTGACAGCTCGGAACATACCACTTAGCCCAGCCCAAACTTTACAACATTTTTGTAACGCTACTCTTTTGTCGGAAATCACCCAGAACAAATCGAGCTGCTTTTCTTTGGATTTAAACGAGCATCCAACCAAAATTAAGCTGACACAATTCACAGCTGCATGCAGCAGCTTCATTGAAAGTCTTAAATTTCAAACCTGGGCTGCCATAAGATTTGGTTATAGTATTGACTGTAAGTATAGAACCTTTTCAAGTTTTTTTTTACCCATTTCGAATTACATTTTTCAAAACAACTCACAATAATTAATGAAAACTCCAAAAAGCTTTGGATCACAAAGGTTGTACAGATTTCAAGCCAAAAATATAAACTACTGAGTAGATTAGCACAGCAGAGTTGTGAGCCAGAATTTTGCAAGTATGTTAATCACTACAAATCAATCTATCAAGGAGTTCTTAGAGCCGCTAAGATCAATCAATACTGATCTGCATTTAGGGCAGTCATCTAGGCGGCAGGTCTGATTCCAATCAAGACTGATGACCCTTCCCTATGGCCGTGGTATTAACAGTCGTATAAAGTTACGAGCAACTTGTTTATATATTTATGTTTTGGCTTTTGCTAATTTCCAAGACAGGAAGAACAGTTTGAATCTCGGCACAATCGTTAAGCGTTCAAGGTGTCTTTCATACGAGAGTACCCTGTCAGAACATTTACTGCAACGTTAAAGAAATTCTTTTTCGAGCAAATTTCCGGATCACTGAGTCTCTTATAAGCCGGCCCCGTAGTGTAGCGGTAACGAGCCTGCCTATCGCCCGGAGGCCCCGGGTTCGATTCCCGGCTAGGTCAGGGGTTTTTCTCTCGACCTGAGGGCTGGTTCGAGGTCCACTCAGCCTTCGTGATGAGAACTGAGGGGCTATTGACGGTGAGATGGCCGCCCCGGTCTCGAAAGCCCAGAATAACGGCCGAGAGGATGCGTCATGCTGACCACACGGCGCCTCATAATCTGCAGGCCTTCGGGCTGAACAGCGGTCGCTGGGCAGGCCAGAACCCTTTGAAGGGCGTTAAGTGCCGTCTCTTATATTGACAGGCAAGGAAACGACATTCAGTACAAAGCATCATTGCAATACTGCACTGTATGACATCGGCTGGTTATTGCAAGCACTTTGAATTGACGCCTACCGGGCGAGTTGGCCGTGCGGTTAGGGGCGCGCAACTGTGAGCTTGTATCCGGGAGATAGTGGGTTCGAACCCCACTGTCGGCAGCCCTGATGATAGTTTTCCGTGGTTTCCCATTTTCACACCAGACAGATGCTGGGGCTGTACCTTAATTAAGGCCACAGCCGCTTCCTTCCAACTCCTAGGCCTTTCCTATCCCATCGTCGCCATAAGACCTATCTGTGTCGGTGCGGCGTAAAGCAAGTTCTAAAAAAATTGACGCCTTGCGACTTTCACGTCAATACATATTCTTAAAAAGAGCAGTTGAATGTTGGAGGCACTTTCTAAACCTTCACAAACGTCGTGCTGCGAGCTGAACATGATCCGACGACCCTGGACGTTGAATGCCAATGTTCTAAAACGTACCAGTACTTCGTCTAACATATCCGACATTACCTTGGTTATTTTGCTCTTGTTTATAGCCTGCAGGCATCCGTGGAGTTCAGAGAATGTATTGGAAAGGAGGAAGAGCATAACACTTGTCAGGTCCATAGCCGGTAAAGGCTCCAGGATCCAAAGAACTAGCACTTGGACGAGTACAATTATATTATTTTCAGAAACTAATAAGTTCTCAAATTTTATAATAATAATAATAATAATAATAATAATAATAATAATAATAATAATAATAATAATAATAATTCACAGACTATCATCTTCAAAGCTAACCCACAAGAGTTTGACATATACTGAAAACTGAAGAACGTACCATGGATATAAGATGTTAAAAATGATCTGGAAAAGGTCCAGATAGAAACATCAGACATACTGGACAGAAACATTTACCGTTACAGAAGAAAGGTGACAGAACGGATGTAAATAATTAGACAGGGATTTCCCTCGTTCCGGTCACCTACAATATTCTCTCCGCGTCTTCTTCAAAGAGCACAAGAACAGCTTGAACACAGAATTGGAGAATATCAAGCCGGTTTGCGACCTGGTCGTTCCTGTGTTGAATAAATTTTTAACTTGAAGACGATATTGAAATATAGAGCAACTCGAAGCTCTCCGATCACTTTTAGTTTCGTCGACTTCAAGAAAGCGCACGATTCGGTCGATCGTCAGTCTCTCTTAAACATCTTTGAAGAACAAGGACTTGATCCAAGGACATTAAGACTCATCAAGGAAACACTCAAGGACACGAAGTCAAAAGTGAAATTCTTGGGGGAAATATCGGAGCCCTTTGCATTAAGACCGGCGTGCGACAGGGTGACGGATTGTCATCACTGCTTTTCAACCTTGTTCTAGATGAAGTCATTCGAGAATGGGAGAAGGAACTGAAAGCTCAGAAGCACTGGAAACCCATTCAACTTGGACGAAAGAACGATGGCATAAAGGTCAGTTGTTTAGCTTTCGCAGACGACCTAGCGATACTAGCGGACAGTGATATTTCAGCGATCAATCAGATTGAAGTCCTCAAGGAATGCGCTGAGAAAACTGGGCTACAAATCTCATTCGAGAAGACCAAGTTTATTTGCACTAAATTCGACATTCAGGAATTACAAACAAAATATGGGCAGATCAAACAAGTTCCATACTTTAAATATCTCGGTGAGATCGTAGAACCAACAGGGTTGGAAAAGGAAGTACAGAAAGTCCTATTACAAAAACTCAAAAAAGCATATTGGAGAACCCGTGACATCTACTACAAGAAATGCATGTCCATACGTACAAAAATCAAACATTATAATACGGTGATTAAACTTGAAGTGCTTTATGCAAGTGAAATCTTGGTACTTAATAATAAAGGTGATCTGAAAACATCTTGAAGGAGGAAAGGAAGATCTTGAGGAAGATTCTGGGCCCAGAGAAAAAAGAGAAGTGTATAGACTCAAATCACGCAAAACTACGGAGAGACTGTACAACCTTGCCACACACATCACGAAACGAAGATGGACACGTTCACCCACAAGATTTTGACATATACTGATAAACTGAAGAACGTACCATGGATACAAGATGTAAAAAAAAAAAAAAAAAAAAAAAAAAAGATCTGGAAAAGGCCCAGATAGAAACATCAGAAATACTGAACAGAAACATTTACCGTCAGTAGATAAATAGATAGGTAGTAAAGCCAGAGAATGAAGTCCCTAAAAGATCGGGGACTAAATAGTCAGAGGAAAGAAAACAGGCACCCAGTGAACGAATGAAAGCAATATGGTCTGTTAGAAAGGCGAATAATAAATGTAATGCGTGATCCAACAGGGTCCATAACGCAATAATAATAATAATAATAATAATAATAATAATAATAAGAAGAAGAAGAAGAAGAAGAAGAAGAAGAATAAGAATTGTACCGGAGGTACACCTTCTCCGTCCGGTTGGACAGCGCGTCTTCTAGAAGGCCATCTGTGCTGTGAATCATGAACTATGTCTCTGAAGATACTTGGACCTTTAATCTTTAGATGTCTCTACTATCGGCCCATGTTCCCCCTCTGGCGGAACGACGGACTATTCATTTCTTTTAGGGAATTTTCTATTGTCTAGTTTGGTAAACCTTAAGTGTTTATAATTTTTTTATGTGCTGAAGTTGTCAGGACTACTACGGCCTCCTTTTTCTTATGTTACGGACCAATCAGAAATTTTTGTATATACTTTTGTAGCCAATTAAAAATTGGGGGTGTGCACAGGCATTCCGTCTAAATCAAGAGAGTTTGGGAACCTTCCCCCGGAGTTGCTACAAAAGCTGGGTGCTTTAGGGTCGTATTTTGTCATCTTCATCTCTGCGGGGTAACTGGAGGCAGGGACAGCCTTGCCGTCATCGGAAGGCCCAACAGCTCAAAGTAATGGCAGGTAGACATCTTTTAATATGTGATAGCTCCAGGCAGATTACTTGAGGGGAAGGTTTCGAACTTCTTTGTTAATGTAACATTATAAAGTTTAATATCACCTTTTAAGTGTAAATTTTCAGGCAAGACTTTGTTCAAATCCCTGTTGGGAAATATGTTACTTAGGGAGTAAAGAGTGTTCACCCTCTATTAACTCGCATTCAACTTCGTATGGCGGTGACTATGATTTTCTAAAACTCTAAAATGTTAACACTATTTCGGAACTTAACATTTCGCATCTTGTCACTCCTCGATAGTATAGGCTCAGCCTCTGTAGCTTCGGGCCACAAGTCCGTGTAGGATTTTAAGTGTATTTCAAAAGGAATGCAAGTGTTTCGACTCCTAGCATTTTGTTTATGACCGATCGTCCTAAACCGTTCCTTCTCTACTTCTAGGCCATTTAGAATGAGCACTCATTGCCCCTGTTAAATTCTCATTATTTATAGACGGGTGTGTAATAGTCTGTAGAGAAGAAATGACAGTAAACACAGTTTTGGAAGTTTACCTAGTATAAATTTGGACAAGAAATTGGTGCCTCGAAGAGACTGGATTGTATTAATGTTTGAAGCTCTTAAGTACTATACGATGTGAGTGAGTGGAACAAATACGCTCTTTGAAATAACGCACCTTTAGAGCTGCCATGCTCATTCATTTGTAAACTATTTTGTCGAAAATCTTCTCCATTGTACCTGATTTTTTACTAAGTCATTGCTGTTATAAGAGCTGTCGAGCTCATCGTTATTCCATTTAACTGTTATTTGTTGTTCATTCAGATTATCTATCAAACTTTTACATAAATGAAAAGAAAGGAAATACAATTTCAAAATTTGGTGCTTAAAATTATACTTTGATCTTTTCTCTGTCCACCCATTCACTCCGGTACCTTCTTACACCTCTGTAAACCACCAAACAATGGTGGTATTCTTTTCTGTTTGTGCCCTAATCCATTCAACTACCTCCTTGGGCAAAGACCCTCCCCCCCCCCCCCAACAACTTCTTCCAAATTCCTCTCTCACGTGCAGTCCTTAACCAAATTGGCCCCGCAATCCGTTTCACGACATCAGACCATGTGGTTGAAGGGCGTCCCCTGCCGCGCTGTCTAACTCTGGAGTACCATTCAATTACCGCCCGTGTACCCTTCATGAGATCCATTCTCGCTTTGTGACCTATTCAGCACCACTTTCGAGCCCACATGTCTCTTCCGATGTCCTTTCCTCCGGTTTTGCGTCTGATTTCACGACAATAATAATAATAATAATAATAATAATAATAATAATAATAATAATAATAATAATAATAATAATAATTTAGGAGGATATAAATCAACGTCCAGAAATGAGGAGAAATAGAGAAAGACAAAAAGATAAAGAAAGAGGAGGAAGCTCTTTGACTCAAATAAATACAATTACCACGTGTTGAATAGAAAGTCACCATCTCTTCCAAGTACTCACCGCAAGTCAGAATGCAGGCCAGAAATAGAACTTACCTAGAAAGAAAAGAGAAATAATGTCAATTATTAATGAGACATTAATCATATAACATTCACGGCAGTGACAAATACAAAAATCAGACAGAAATATCGCCAGCAAGTAAGCCTACTTTACCGTCTAATGCAATTAATTAGAACTACTTATACTTCAAAAACACACGTTCACAGAAATATTTTCAAAAATGCGTATTCTCGTAGCGCCTGTAAAGACCGCTATGTGATGACGTTAACGGTGAAATACTGACCCGCAGCACATATATCAAAGAACGAGAATAAAATGCACTGAACCTTAGATGACAAGGCCTTTCCAATCAGAGATATAAGCAGAAATATATCACACAAGGCGCAACGACGATATTTCATGTTAATGTAGAATCAATATGCAGATATAAACTTTACTTGGTTATTTTCCTTTTTGCTAGTGGATTAACGTCGCATTAACATTTTCGGCATAAAGCTTACTAGCTGTAGTCGCTTAATTGCGGCCACTATCCAGTATTCGGGAGATAGTGGGTTCGAACCCCACTGTCGGCAGCCCTGAGTATGGTTTTCCGTGGTTTCCCATTTTCACACCAGGCAAATGCTGGGGCTGTACCTTAATTAAGGCCACGGCCACTTCCTTCCCACTCCTAGCCCTTTCCTGTCCCATCGTCGCCATGAGACCTATCTGTGTCGGTGCGACGTAAAAGCAACTTGCATGTAAGTAAGTAACATTTTCGGCGACAGTGGGAAACGGGTGTTGTCTTATTAAAAGCACACTACTAGCACTTGCCTGGGGTGAAAATGAGAAAGCACGGAAAACCATCTTCAGGGCCACCAATGGTGATATTCTTTTCTGTTTGTGCCTTAATCCATTCAACCACCTCCTGGGGCAAAGACCCCCTCACAACTTCTTCCAAATTCCTCTCTCACGTGCAGTCCTCAACCAAATTGGCCCCGCAATCCGTTTCACGACATCAGACCATCTGGTTGTAGGGCGTCCCCTGCCGCGCTGTCTAATTCTGGAGTACCATTCAGTTACCGCCCGTGAACCCTTCATGAGATCCATTCTCGCTATCTGACCTATTCAGAACCACTTTTCAGTCCAGATGTCTCTTCCGATGTCCTTTCCTCCGGTTTTGCGACTGATTTCACTGTTTCGCAGGCGGTCTTTCAGGGAAATTCCTAGTAAACTTCTTTCCATTCTTCTCTGGCTATCACACAGTTAGTTCAACTGTTTATTAGAGACCAAGTCTGAGCACCATATGCAAGAACAGATAGTACACACGTGTTCAATACGTCCCTTTCGACGTTCATGGGAAAATCATTTTTGAGGGTAAAACTTACTGACCAACACTAACGCCAAGCATTTTCCATTCTCCATCTGATCTCTTTGTTTTGCTTTTTAAGGGATGAAACTGTCTCGCCTACATATACTGTACATAGTATTCTACACAGTTACCACTGGTCATAATTTCTTCTTCAAGGCTGTTGGTCATTATTTTAGTTTTTGTTTTATTAATCACGAGTCCAACTTACTTGCCGTGCTCGTTTCGATCTTCCATCACCTTCTGAAGTTCTAGATGACTCTCCGAAAATAGGACAATTTCATCTGTGAATCTCAGATTAGAGAATTTTTTACCATCAATGTCGATACCATACTAATCATTCCATTCCATTATCTGGAAACCATCCCCCAATAAGCAGGTGAATAGCTGATGGGACATAGGGTTTCCCTGACTAACTACTTTCTCAATTCTAAAATATCTTCCATTGTACTCAAACCTGATCCTAGCTTTACATTGGGAGTAGATTTTTTGCATGATCATGATGTAATATTTCTGAATCCTTTGCGTAGCCAAAGCACGCCAAAGGACATGAATGCTCAACCGAATCAAATGCCTTGTTGTAGTTTGTGAATGATAGATATAGGTCTTTGTTTACTAAGTATACGAAATTTATACTAAAATGCGAAACAGACGACTTTCAATTTTTAAAATATATTCTTTTGGAAACTGAAACCGGGAATTTGTGCACCCTTGGCCTGTCTGAAAATTCTGTTCTTTGGCTGTCAAATTCAATTACACAGAGTTTTCGAAGCAACGCAACGTACTTTGGGGTCCTACCAAGAGTGTAGGGGCTGGAAGATGTTTCAGTAAATATAATAGAGATAGGTGAACACGAATGTATGTTCTACGATTTCCTTCAAGAGTGTCAATGATTCACAAACATGAATATTTTATTTTTAACATTATGATTAAATAAAAATTTATAAAAATATCCTGTTATTATGCTTTAGCCTATAGAAATTTAAAATGAATGTACAATTTTATTATACTAAATGTATTGTTTTATTTTGACTTTAATTTTATCACAAGACATTACCTATTTATCAGAATTAACGCAAATTCCATTTTTTCCTTGACAACACTACAAAACGCTAAATGACAAATGTATAAATGCTACAAATCTACAAATCAATGTTAAATTTCAGAATTTCAAAACGTTAAAAAATCATTAATCCTATTTATAATGCGAAATAACTACAACATAGCAATCTCTCGTAGAAAGAAGAGTTGCCCCACCTGTTTATCTACAATGCTCATCCGCGCAAAACATCCGACGTTCGAACACACGGGTGGAATAGCAGGTCCTTTCTTACCGTGCAGACTGTCCTGGGATCTTCCCGACAGATTATCTTCTTTTCTGGTATTTGACGAATCCTCACTCCAACCTTGGTCCATAGTTTTAAAAACTTGTTTCCCTAAAAATAAAGGTAGATGAAACTTCGGGTCACTCCTCGGTCTTTGTTTAATAATCCAAATTGCCACAGGTCTTTTTTTAGCTATACACTATACTGCTAACGTAGATTTAGCTTTTTCTAGTGTAGCCCACATCTGTCGTGATGGGTTTCAACGACGGATGGTTCCTGTTTTATACACTCGCTACATGTTATGGGGGGTTAGTGAACACGATTTTGAAGGGCGTAGCAGAGTAGCGTAGTCACTAACTATTCGGATAATTCACGTGGTATTTCTGAAATGGATTGTATTATTATTATTATTATTATTATTATTCTCCTTTTCTTCTTCTTCTGCTTATTGTGGTTTAACGTCGCACTAACATATCAAGATTTTCCGTGATGCAAGTGTGAGAAAGGGCTTAATCAAGATACAGCCTCAGCATTTGCCTGGTGCGAAAATGGGAAACCATAGAAAACCATCTTCAGGGATGCCGACGGTGTGATTCGAACCCACCATTTCCCGAATGCAAGTTAACAACTACGCGACCCAAATCGCACGGCCAACTCTTTCGGTTGCCCCGTTGTCATGATCTGAATATTAACTGTCATGAAAAACTATATTTTTTATTTCAACACTATGTTCACAAAAAAGGAACGTTGTACAATCTAGAAAATTGTAACATGGAATAGAGCTTAATCTGGTGAGTAACATTTGTTCTGCAACCAAAATGCTATACTTTCAGTCATCAATAAGAAAATGATAAAATCCTTCCGTGTCACCAGATGGATTGGAGTTCTGTCTGTTAGCTAGTCAAAGGAATATATTGATAACTCCTGTATAGGCTTGATAAATAGTTTATGTCGTCTAAAAATAAGCTTATAACTAGAAAGGCTCCACGTACACAATCCATTATTTGTCGTCAATCAAGAGTTGCATTCTCAGTCGGTCATGGTAGGAGCAATGTTCATGCCCCGCTCGGGAATGTAATGCAGTTCATAAAAACAATTAGTATTCCATAAGAAGTTGAGGCAGGCAATATCTGAAGCTAGGTTAATTGTAGCACGCCAACGGCACATCAATGTGCCAGTGAAAGTGAGCTGTGCTGCAAAAACACTCCGCCTAGTTTATTACGCCATAACGTGATGTTCATGAAGAATGGAGCTGGAACCGCATCAGACAGCCTCGCACGACCGCCGATAATGTCAAACTGAAGAAACAGTGGACTGTGAGGGAAGCCCACTAAGCTACGAGGAAAAATATCCTGGAGAAAAGCACACTATTGATAAGTTTGACTTCACTTGGAACTACCAGTGAACTAACGGTTATTTTATATGTGTGGACTAGTCTAGCCTATTTCTTCTACGTCGATTGTCACAAAAAAATGAAAGTGGGGACCAGGTGGCCTGAAGATAGATGTACTGAAGTGTTACGAGATTACCGCTACGACATCCTCAGCCGTATTGATCGTCTTCTTTGACACGATTCACTACTTCTGATATAAACCATCTCCTCAGCCGAACTCAGGAAGCTGAGTGATTTCTGTTTAAATCTTTAATCCAGGGTTCGGAAAAGCGGCGTGATAGCCGAGTGGTATCGCCACTGGCTCATCATGTCGCTGTGGTTCGAATCCAGCCACTGTAAGCGAGATGTTTTAAATAAAAAGTCACATCCTTGTGGTTCGGATTCCACGTGCAACTCGAGATTCCGTGGATAAGATCATGATATCAATAGTCATTTAAAACTACAAGCTTGTATTTACGATTCGGAAAAAAGCTAGCCAGTGGTCCTATGCCGCAGGACTACTGCTACTTATAATAATAATAATAATAATAATAATAATAATAATAATAATAATAATAATAATAATAATAAATAAATAAATAAATAAATAAATAAAATTTTCCTCAACATGTTGCGACGTAACTACACATTAAGTAAACAGTCTTACTTCTGGGAGAAAGATGTATTGAAGTTTTCAGTATTTCATTGCCAATATCTGCTCTCAGGTTAATATTTTTTTTTACAAGTGGCTTTACGTCTCACCGACACATTTAGGTCTTATGGCGACGATGGATAAGAAAGAGCTAGGATTGGGAAGGAAACGGCTGTGGCCTTAATTAAGGTACAGCCCCAGCATTTTCCTGGTGTGAAAATGGGAAACCCCGGACAACCATCTTCAGGGCTGCCGACAGTGGGGTTCGAACCCACAACTGCGCGCCCCTAACCTCACGGCCAACTCGCCTGTTTGTCTACTGTTTTCTTACTATTTGTGGCCGCCCCCTTCAGAATGATAAACGCCCACTGGAAATGACTATAATGGTAGAGGGGGAGGGGAAGGTTAGTGATGCCCACTATCGAAACCACTGTTTGCTTGCTGACATCCAATACGCAGTAAACTTAATTTTCTAAGCATCAAATTATCCTCCGCTGTTTGCAACTGCTCGATGTACGATCGTAGAAGAATGAGCTAGGGCATTAGTCTTGCCAATGTTTTTATTGTTCGATGGCGCTGAAAGCGCTGCGGATGGGGCCATCGACCCCGCGGTAGTGAAAGTGTGACCGTGACGTCACGCGGCCCATGACTTCCAAAAGTGAACATTACGTAACAGGTTGGAGTTACGTTAGCGTGCCTGCGGGTTGGTTTCGCTCTCTAACTGCACGCTCCGTTATCGGGATGAGCTGAAACGAAACAAACCTGTGAAAATAGTATGCTGCAGTTACTACCTTTACACTTCTTACAATCAGAACTTTGATCGTACTTGCCTTTACAGCTGACCAACTAAACCACTTATCATGCCGAGTTTCAGCCTCTGAAGTTAGCACTCTTTTCTTAGTCTTTGCCACATAGTACTTTGTATAATAATAATAATAATAATAATAATAATAATAATAATAATAATAATAAACTAATCTATGCATCTTGTTTTGACGTCGTTTAGGCCACCTACTTGTCAGTTTCGACGACGCAGCTAAGTAGCTTACACGCTTGAGCGCTGGCCTTCCAGGATCAAGTTTTCGATCCCCGCTCAGTCCGATGGAATTTAAAATGTGGTCAATTACGTCAATCTCGTGCCAGTAGATTTACCGGCACGTAAAAAATATCCTCTGGCGGACAAAACTCTGATACCTTGGTATCTCCGAAAACTGTAGAAACAGTTATTCTATCTCGGGAAAACACCTATCTAGAGATCTATTACAAGCCGACAAGCTCTTCAAAAATTCCGCTACCTCGGCCAAATTTGAACCCTTCAGTTCTGTACTCGAAGCAAAACTGGTACTATGGTCACTTGGTCTACTCACCACTGATATTTAACATACTTTAACACTTTATATTTCTGAAATTTTATTACTCCTGAGGTTGGCACTGTATCACTGATCCACACAGGGAGATACTTACAATGACCAGTACTTCATTTCAAGCCTAGTGGCATATATTTATCATACAAGTCTTGGGCTGTCACACATGTACGCACACAGATATAACATTGATAGTACTTTCTAACTATTAACGGTCTAATCAGGCGCCAGGTGTAGGAATACTCACCGATGTTGCCGATCTCAGTCGGGATCAAACCTGGTATCTTAGAAATAGAAACATGTTAAGCTGGTTATTATATACAGATAGAATAACTATTACATTGTCCTAACCCTTAAATATTTCGAAAAAAGAAAAGGAAAAAACCAGTAGCAAAAATATTATCGAAGAAAACAGGAAATCGAGTCAAAGTATCTTAGGTTATAATTTCTCGCAGAATACATACTGACAAAAATTTCTTCTTGCTTCTAACAAAAAGGTTCAACAGGTAAGTTAAGTTGTTGGTAATAAGAACTGCCGGTTACGCTCGGCATACAAAGAAAATCCAGGCCAGGGTCAAACAAGAATAGTTCCAGCGACAGCATCGACCACATAGAACTGCTCACTCAGCCAGCTCATGAATATACTCTAAAAAGTGAGTGCTTCAGATACGGGCCTTCCCGAATTTAATGGCCATCCTGGGCAACAGTTTGTCTGAATCCACGCTTTATTAGTAATTCTGAGAGTATATCGCAGTAGCAGAAATTACACTTGAATACGGTATTTTATATAATAATAATAATAATAATAATAATAATAATAATAATAATAATAATTAGCATTGTAAGCCAAAATTATAAATTTCTTTGTCTCGTTATGCTTTATCCATTGTGGTAACCTTCAACTGAAGGAAGATTTTGGCAAATAGAAAACTTCAACATGCATTTTATATTATATTATGCTACGGGCTTTACGTCGCACCGACACAGATAGGTCTTATGGCGACGATGGGATAGGAAATGCCTAGGAGTTGGAAGGAAGCGGCCGTGGCCTTAATTAAGGTACAGCCCCAGCATTTGCCTGGTGTGAAAATGGGAAACCACGGAAAACCATTTTCAGGGCTGCCGATAGTGGGATTCGAACCTACTATCTCCCGGATGCAAGCTCACAGCCGCGCGCCTCTACGCGCACAGCCAACTCGCCCGGTAACATGCATTTTTATGGACAAGTTCTCTACCCTCCCATGTTTCTTTTCACAATATGAAAATTACATATACACACTTGTAGATATTTTAAGAAAATCATTTAGGCTATGCAATAAGATGATTACCACAGATTCTGCGTAATTCTCTTATGTGAAATCTATTTAATGAACATATCGCTTCTAACTGTAGAGTGCTCATATACTTCATCCTCGTGTCGGTAGATTCCCTGGCACGTTAAAGAACGTCTGAGGGACAAAATTTAGGCATCTTCGAAAACCGTAAATAGTTTGTAAGACGTAAAATCAACAATATTATTTTACTGTAAATAAAAATTTAACTGAATAAGAACATTAATATTTCAAGGTTATAGTATTCTGTTTACTGAAGAGACGTCTGCTCATACAGCTCACTGACGAAGTACGTCACCAGCAGCCGTTTACCACGACTGACATAATCGCCGCAACTCTCTCGTAATGGCCAGCGCCCTTGGGAGGCCTCAACTACACTACGGGTTTCATCAAGCATACCTAGATTTTTGTAAGTATCCATATTATTCTCGATAGTAAAAATGGTGAAATTCACTTTGTAAATACAAAGCAAACCACAGTACCGATAATAAAGGTGGCAATCAAATCACCATGTTCACATACAAGTCAACTAAACAGACAAATACCTAGTCTAGGGCGGATGAGATTGATGACTAACCAGGAAGTCGAAAATTTAAAGTCAAGACAAACACTTTTGGGGAGGAGACCTCGGGAGTTCATTTAGCATACAAGCTTGCCGATTTACGTGACTATCGATATCGTGATCACAGTCACGAAACCTACAGTCTTACGTAGAATATTAACGACAGCCAAATGACTTTTCACTCTCAAGAAGTCTCACATGCATTGGCCAGGCTTCGAACCATGGCTGGCTTGGTGAGAAGCCAGTGACGATCGCACTACTGCTATCATATTCCTTTAAAAGAAAAAGTTAATTCCGAAGGCATCAGGGTTTAAGGCTAACAACTCTGTCCCACATAGTGCCAAGGACATGCCTAAACCTTCACTCTTCCAGGGTCTTCATGGCTTGTGCACTAGGGCTGATGACCTAGATGTTAGGCAACAAGCATCATCAGCTTGTACATTACAATGCTCAACAAATTGTAAACATTCCATTTGTACCATACAATCTAATACAAAGATATAGGTAAGGTAAGGGTTTATTATGCCCGAAGGCAGGTCCGAAACTCCGCAGAGGCGTGCCTGAGCCGGAGTTTACGTACGGTAGAGTGGCTAGTTCCTTTCCGCTCCTCCATTCCAATCTAAAGATATAATCTACTGTAACCTTGTGGTCGACACTATAGGTGAACTGTACCCAGTTTTACGGCCATTTGCCTTTCCTGATCCCAACCCTATGTAGATGAACGTATTCACAATTGAATGTTTCTACAGTGGCAGGTAGTGTAATCTGTTGTATGTAAAGGATGTTGAGTATCAAGATGAATAGGAGGAATTAATCAAACGAGGTGAAAGTTCCCAGCGCCCCCCCCCCCCTCCCTTCCCACACACCTTCTCCCGCGTAAATCTAACCCATGGCTATCTGAACCGAAGACTTCTACGCTGATCATTCAGCCAACGAGCCGAATGAAGATTAATCTAATGATAGATTATAAAAGAGAATCTATTAGAATATGAAATTAAAAGCTTAATGAGGAATATGATTATTGTCTTTCAGGTACTTATCATTAAAAACAAATTATTCTTCACAAAGATAACAGGTTCACAGTTATGTCATACTAGTATTAGTCTATCTTCTTTATCACTCAAGAATAAACAAAGCGTTAATCGTAACTTCGTGTAGCTGTGGAGCAAGTATGAAGCTTGATACGAAAAAAGACTGAACGTACCTTCCTGATTTCAAAACAGGACATTTACAAGTAATAGGATATAATCCTGAGATTAACGAGGGAGCAATCTGTGTATGCTGAAGGCAAATGAATGTTTAAAATCTCGCCTTAGCGTAAGTAAACAAGTACCAATGGCTGACATGCATCTTACTATCCAAAATAATTAACGACTTTTTTCAGTCATGCTATGCAGATATGAAATAATAATAATAATAATAATAATAATAATAATAATAATAATAATAATAATAATAATAATAATAATAATAATAATAATAAGGGCGTTGGACTACCAAGCGACCGCTGCTCAGCCCGAAGGCCTGCAGATTACTAGGTGTCGTGAGGTCAGCACGATGAATCCTCTCGCCCGTTATTCTTGGCTTTCTAGACCGGAATAATAATAATAATAATAATAATAATAATAATAATAATAATAATAATAATAATAATAATAATAATAATAATAATATAACAAACATCTGTGACCACAGCTGCATATGCAGACATTTTCACCTGAAGCCATTTGGGCTGCTTGTATGACGCTGAAAGTTTCGACGTTGAATTTCACTCTACCAGAAGTCGGAGAAACCGAACACTAATAGACGACATAATTCTGAGTTTTCGTTAGTATTGTCAGGTAAACCGAAGGCGTTACTAGAGATGCAGACACCGTGCGACATGGAGTGCCGATAGGTTATTTCCCACCTTTTCAAAAATCTGGCTACCTGTACCGCGTTTGAACTGGCGGTCTTGGAATACAGAGGGTTTTCAACAGGGAGCTAGGAAGAAAATTACGAAAAAGGAATTTTGCTACTAGCTAGTTGCTTTACTTCGCACCGACACAGATAGGTCTTATGGCGACGATGGTATAGGAAAGGGCTAGGAGTGGGAAGGAAGCGGCCGTGGCCTTAATTAAGACACAGCCCCAGCATTTGCCCGGTGTGAAAATGGGAAACCACGGAAAACCATCTTCAGGGCTGCCGACAGTGGGGTTCGAACCCACTATCTCCCGGATGCAAGCTCACACCTGTGCGCCCCTAACCGCAAGGCCAACTCGCCCGGTAAAATAATTTCGTGCTATGGTACTGCTGATAGTAATAGCACACCATTCTACAAAGATGGTAAGTACACTTGCATGGTGGTGGTGGTGGTGATGATGCTGATGATAATACCATTCTGTACCTGGCAACAATATTACAGAACTACGTAAACGGGTTCTATAACAGCGTGGTTGTCTCGTAAACTGTCCGTCTCCCTAGCTGAACAGGAGCGTGTTCGCCTTCGCTTCAGAGGGCTCTGGGTTCGATTTTAACTGCGTATATTTTTTCTTTACAATTGACTTTACGTCGTACCGACTCAGATAGGTCGTGTAGCGACGACGGGATAGGAAATGGCTAGGAGTGGGAAGAAAGCAGCCGTGACCTTCAATAAGGTACAGCCCCAGCATTTACGTGGTGTGAAAACGGGAAACCACGGAAACCTACGGAAAACCACTTCAGAGCTGCTGACAGTGGGGTTCGAACTGACTATCTTCCGAATGCAAGCTCACGCGTATGGCTCATTCCTCTAGCTTGGAGATTGGTTCGGCCAGCACAGAAACACGCAATAGTTACATCTCTCCACATACGGTTGGTGTCAGGGAGAGGATCCGGTCGTAATACAGGGTCTAATCTACACGAAGCGCCGACTACAAATAGTTGGGAAAAGCCAGGAAGAAGAAGAAGAAGAAAAAAATAAGAATAATAAATTGTACGCGACTGTTAGTCTTTAAACAAGCCTCAGAATGTATAGTATTACTTGGAATATGAACCACAGGAACGTGATTTTAATCTCAAATATCACGCATGCATCGGCTCCACTTCGAACAGTAATCGCTTTGGTAAGAAGATAGCAATTTCACCGAGGTATGCGCTTCCCTGTCAAATAATAATAATAATAATAATAATAATAATAATAATAATAATAATAATAATAATAATAATTTGTGCTGTACTCTGGAGTTGATGGTCATAACCTTCACACAATGTGTATGAAAAGGTATTACGAGTAGATTTCTCCTGTCCCGTGCTTACAGTTGCATGACTTGGGCTTATGTATGGAGGAATCCAGGGAGCTTAGCTTCGTCACGGCTTTTTGGTGGTCACTGGTGCCTTGTGTGACGTCACGGGGGCACTGAACTCGCGCCAGACAGAGAGCGAACTCAGCGGAGCTGAAGAGAATAACATTTCGCGTTATTTTAGGCTGCACGCTGAAGGCTTGAGGGAAACGCAACACGGCTGGTCAGGATGGTACGGGAATAAACTGCTCACGCAATCACTCGCCATCTGCAATAAAGTTGCGCAGCAGGTAGTAGGGTTGATAAACTAGCAGATAAAATAACTTGAATAATAATAATAATAATAATAATAATAATAATAATAATAATAATAATAATAATAATAATAATAATAATAATGTCATTGGTTTTATATCAACAGACGAAACCAAACATGTCCATCAGATCCAGACTTTCAGGAGGAAATAAAAACGTAAACCAACTACGGATAGAAGTTTTAGAATGTGCAACTTTTTTACTAAAACAAGAAATCTTCCTGTATAACTAGCAGAGATTTAAAAATCAATATCAGTTAAATAACTACATTTATATAAAAAATAGGCATGTTTGCTTTAGCCTTAACTCCATGTGATTTGTTTGTTTTTGCTCCGACACAAGCAAAACTTGTTCCTTTCTTCTTAGACTGTTTGCGGATGTTTTAAAACACAGATTGTTATCCTTTTTGGTGATATTTAATACAAACACGAAAACTATCAGTATGTTAAAATAATACTTGATATTGCAACAAAAGACTTGCGGATAGCAAAATCTCTTAAAAACGAACAAAATAAGTAACATTTTGCCTGATGTACATGATTAAAACCTACGACATTTAAAACATTGCTTTAATAGTTCTATTAGTTTCAGTTACCATTTCAAAGTTGTATTTTGTTTCAGGGAACACAAGTGGGGAAGCAGGAAGTCACGTGATAAATACTCGACCTGTGAATGGAGGTTCGGATATGTTCGCATTTGTTCAGGCCCAACACTAGGATAAGGTTGCTTTAGCTCAGACCCATATATTTGTACCGTCAATATTAGGGTGATCTGTTCGGTTTAGGTCAGATTTCAGACTTAAAATTTCAGTTTGATAAACAGATCCATACGATACTATTGCGTCAAAACCAATGCTTATTTAACAGTTTGAAATTTTTGGACATGTTCGGTTTTGCCTGGATGCTCCTCGATACATGACTCTTGAGAATTATTATGAAGCATTTTAGAATTATTCATTTTTAACATCACTTTTTACGACTAATAATAATATCGGACAAATATTGATGACTAATACAAGGGAAATTCATTAAGTATGGTATATAAGGTATCTCATTGCCTAAATATTTCAAATTTTTACATACGTATATAACATATGGAAAAGACTGGTACATATGTATTACGAGGAGCAAACTATATTGTTTTACACTTTATTTTTTGTACCTCCGGGTATGGTTCACATTTCACTTTTAAAGGTGGTGACGTGTAACTAGTATCTTGTTTCACCATTTGATAGCAGCACACACACAGGAGCCAACGAATGCACTCGTAATAGCCATTTCATTACAACACTGTTAGCTTAAGAGCGTCCGACTCGTTGGCTGAATGGTCAGCGTCCTGGCCTTCGGTTCAGAGGGTCCCGGGTTCGATTCCCGGCCAGGTCGGGGATTTTAATCGCTTCTGATTAATTCTTCTGGCTCGGGGTGTATATGTCCGTCCCAACACTCTCCTCATCATATTCAGACAACATACTACACTACCATCCACCACAGAAACACGCAATAGTGCTTACATCCCTCCATAGAGGGTTGGCGTCAGGAAGGGCATCCGGCCGTAAAACAGGGCTAACTCCACATGTGCGACGCAGTTCGCACCCGCGACCGCACAGGTGTGGGAAAAGCGGCAGGAAAAGAAGAAAGAAAGAAGACTGTCAGCTTAAGAGCAGACAACATGGAAAGAAACCGTCAAGGACAGCGCTATACGACTTGGTTCCTATGGAAAGAAGGTGTGACCACTGCAGAAATTAATCGGCGCTTGGTGGCAGTCTGTGGGGAACATGCGCCGTCACGGAAAACTGTTTACAACTGGGTGGAAGGCTTGACAACAGGGCGCACATCGGTGGACAAAGGAACCAGTTCTGGGAAGAATGTGACAGTGTGAACACCAGTCAACATTGCCCGGGTTGACCAGACCATCCAAGGAAACAAATGCATCAAATTTACGGAAATTGGAGGCAGCTACGGGAATTAGCCGAAACACCCTGCAGAGGATCGTGCACACCAAGTACAGTTGGAGAAGGTGTCATCCAAATGGGTGCCTAGACTCTTGTCTGCAGACGAAAAGCAGAGGCGTGTGGACGTGTGCAGAGAACTTTTGCAACGCCATGATCAAGATCTAGCCGACTTCATGGCTAGGCTTGTGACTGGTGATGAGACATAGCTCCATTATCATGAGCCACAAACGAAACAATATCGAAATGTGATTATCATCTGTTCAGAAACATGAAGAAACCTCTGCGTGGTCGCCGTTTTGCGGATTTTGCAGAACTGGACATAGCTGTCAAAGCATGGGTACGCAGCACTCCGAAAGAATGGTGTCAGGAAAGTCTGGAGAGACTGACACATCGATGGCAAAAGTGCATACAGATACACGGAGATTATGTTGAGAAGGTGGACGTAACAACTGATTTGTAATATACTTCATTTGGGTAGAAAAAAACAAAGTGTAAAACAATATAGTACGCCCTTCGTATCATAGGTCCCATGTTGTGTAAGCATTTCTTTCGATTGCATACTAAGATATCTGGGTCGGCATACAGGATCAAACGCCTGGTGTCAAAATAGGGCAACACTGACGGAAATGATACCTGTATTTCAAAAGGCATGGGACTGGTTTTGAAAAGAAACAAATTATATAACCGTAGAGTGTGAGACGAAGAAAATGTAGAAAAGAAAATGAAGACATCTTAGAATAAGAATTTGCACTCTGGATTTTTAAAAAAGTGGGGGAGAAAGGAATCCCTGGACAATGCCGATGGCTGTTCTTCTTTGCATTTTTCGCGAGGTTATTACACTCGCACTGAATCCTTTTACCGTGAACTTTTGAGTACACCTCGTTGAGGATATCTCCTTCCAACACAAAAAAGAAACAATAAACTTATTTATATGCTATCTAACATTATTGATTATTCTACATGAATTTTCTTCTTTTGGACTCATCCGTTTGTTCTAAGAACCGTTTGCCTAAGTAATCAGGCACACATTCTTAACAAGCCGACGATACTTACGGAAAAAATTGCTTCCACGAAAGAAGTCACTGCTTAATTTTACACACTTGCTGTAAAACAACAAACATAATGTTTACGAATGAGCTCGCTTGTGACCAGGAGAGAAGAAAGAGACGATTATTTTATTCCGTGTGTGTATATTCCTCTCGAAGAAAGGTTACTCAAGGCGTTATCCTCGTCTTTAACGCATTCAAGATTATTTAATTTGAAAATTTCTTCAAATTCTAAATTACGAGTTCTCCAACCAACAAAATTCAAGTTGCGTCTTAAATTCCTGCTTTTATCTGAAGTCCTTCAGTGTTAGTCGTCATCACGGGCAATCCCAGGGGAATAGAATTCGTATTCGAATTTCGAGCACGACTTCACTTTTAACTTCACTGTTTACCCATTCGCCTTACATAGTAACAAAATCGAACGATTGCTGAACGCATTTTCAAATGTTTCTGAATCACCATCATTAAGTATGTAAAAGCATATCCCGTTTCTCGCAATGATTATACTTTCCACGTATTATTATTATTATTATTATTATTATTATTATTATTATTATTATTATTATTATTATTATTATTATTAATTCCCAAAACGTACAAAACATTCTGGGTTGAAGATAGAAGTAGGAGGTGTTATGAAAAAGACGTCCAATTTTATAGAAAAACGTATTCATTAAAGATATTGTATTTGAGTAATACAAATAATTCGGATAGCATCTACACTAGTGCTACTTGAGAATCCAATATTAAATCTAGAAAATCACGATCGAAATACATTAATTGTTACAGTAACGTATTTTCTTTTTAAATACGTGATGACGATTGTATCAGTCTCTCTATGGAAATGGATTAATATCAGAAACCACAAGAATCCTAACCCTCCAGCCATCAGTTACTTAAACTAACTTCAAAGATAGTGCTTTAAGGAGAACATAAAGGGTGCTATTGTTAAATGTGTCATTTTTAATAATTTATTAACAACTAATTAACAATTAACAAAGCCAGTTTCATCCACGTAGGTCAAGGGCCTCCTATCATTCGGTATTTGTAAATTTTGAGTAAATTTATTTTAAAACCAGCCAAAGAAAATGTCGTTGCGGACTAGAATTACCGTGTTCGCAATACTGAGCGAATTTCTGTTCCTCGTCTTTGATATCTTAACTCTAAGGGAGACTTTACCTTCACAACTGACCACCAAGAGTGGGTGCAGTGCATTAGCTAAACCGGCCACCAAAAACCACCGAGATTAAGGACTCATAGTTCTTCTTTGTTCGAAATTGTTTGTAGGACTACGGTCAAGATTAGTGGATTATCGAAGGTGGAAAAACATACAGTTCGATATTTTATACATTTGAGCACGTGAAGGAATCCTTGTGCATACATTACAAGCACAATCTAAACCTGGAGCCGATTTAGCTAATGCTAAGTACTCCTGATATTTGCTGAGGTGAAGTCTCGCTTACGATTCCAATGTTGAAGACTACGTGACGGAAACTACGATAATCCGCACAGAGTTGTCAACGAACGCGGTATTCTGGTTCCTATCGCCGCAGGAAGTTTTAATCGAACTTGAAAATTGGTTAGTGAAATTAAAATATTCCACACTCCTTGCTTGATAATAGTACGCAGTGTCGGTTTGGGAATGAGGAGATCTGACCATAAGTGACGGTCATAAAAGGACGCCGAAATTGACGCGCTTTTAATATTATTTCAATTCTAATTACTTGCTCAAGTCATGCGATTACAATACGCGAGGAGCGCCCGGCTTGAACGAATGTTCGTCACCTATCCTGAGGAGGTAATGCTAGCTAAAAATGCATGGCGCAGCACTAAAACACACGATACAATGAAGTCATGTTACTGAGTTTATGGTGGAACATAGACAGCTTTTAAATTTAAAAAAGGTTTATGCGTTTGGTTCTGTTTACAATACCTCTCCCGTGGTGAGCTTGAAACATTAGATCACATATGTGTTAATCCTAATGGCAAGGGCCAGTTGTATAGCTGTAGGCTATAGCAGATTTGGTTAGGCTCTCGACTTTATGAACCCAGAACCATGTGCTCTTTCAGAACTAGAAGATCATTTCCCTTGCATAACATTTATAGATACTTCACTGGTGTAAAACTTTCTTCGGTGTAGCTTTGTCTTGTTTTGTTTTAAGCCAGATGATGACGACAGACCACCACTACCTCCACCACCACCACCACCAAGCATTAATGAACGATAATTACATAGAAATATGTTTTAAAACCAACAGTGGAGTGGACGTAACGTATTAAATCTATCTTGGGACAGGGACATGGATAACAACGGAAAAGGCCCTTCTATACATGAGACAAGAATTGTTCATAGTTATTATTAGTTGAAGGCTGACTGTGATCTGTCATCAATGAGAAACGAGAGGGACGAGCTGAGTGTAAGCGTTTTGAGCATATCTATTGCAAACATAAGCCACGGCCGCTTCCTCCGCAATCCTAGCTCAAGCTAATTGCAAGTTTAGACAGCACACAGACACAGGTTTTCAGACAAAAGTACACACAAAGTGCATAGGGCTTATGGATCAAGCCTCTTATTGTGAAGTAACAAGAAAGAATAACTGTTGAACCATATTACTGTACCTACACAGAGTGGATTAACCACTACTAGGTCTCTGAAAGGCCGATACGGGGCCGATAATATGTTACATAAAGGAAGAGAACACAATGCATTTATTTTTATACTTGAAAAAGTACTTCCTCATTTGGTATGCACCTTATCTGCGTATAGTGCGACGTCGTGTAAAGATAAGCCGTTAAGAGTTGATAGAGGTCAAGTTTTTATCGTAGCGTATGGCGATAAATCATTCTCTGTTAAAACAGGATCATCCGCGTCCGTCCAAGAACTATAGTCTTCTGTGCACTACGTGGGCATCTGGTGGGGCCTTGAAACAGCATTCCGAAGTACTGAAGACGCTGAAAACAAGTGATCAACGAGTGATCCATTATCTTATTCTTATTCTTCCACCACTTTTCCCACATTCTGGTGAAGTCGCAGGTGCAAAGTGTTTCGCACATGTTGCTTACGACCGGGTACAGTTCCTGATGCCAACCGCATGTGGAGGGGTATATTGCGTGTTTCTATGGTGTTTGATAGTGTGTGTGGGGGGCGGGTTTGTGTAAATATCAAGGCAATTGAGATAAACAGAAAAACCCAGTCCCAGAATAAGAGGAATTAACAAGACGAGGCTAATATCCTTGACTCGGCCCGGAATCCAATCCGAAACCCTCTGAACAGCAGCTTTTGATGCTTCAGCCAAGGAACTGGACATATGTAATTAAATGAATTAATTGGGATTCATATTTTGATTCCAATTAAACCTGCTACTATTAGTCTGGAGTCAAATTACTCCCGACGACGGCCGATAATTAGAGTTTAACCCGCTCAATTGTTACCTGAGACCGTATGTAGCCTATTCCAGATCCTTGGACTAGTTTTAATATTATGCCAGTGTCGGGAATAGCATTCCGGCCGAAATTGTGGTAAGCTAATCTACGAACATCTACATCTTTCGCGTTCAGATGAGGTCTCGGAATCATACCGTGACTCGGAAATACAAGTACTCACCTGCGTCTCCTTTTATCATCCCGTCGATGTCCGACTCGTTGGCTGAATGGTCAGCGTACTGGCCTTCGGTTCAGAGGGTCCCGGGTTCGATTCCCGGCCGGGTCGGGGATTTTAACCTTCATTGGTTAATTCCAATGGCCCGGGGGCTGGGTGTTTGTGCTGTCCCCAACATCCCTGCAACTCACACACCACACATAACACTATCCTCCACCACAATAACACGCATTTACCTACACATGGCAGATGCCGCCCACCCTCATCGGAGGGTCTGCCTTACAAGGGCTGCACTCGGCTAGAAATAGCCACACGAAATTATTAAATCCCGTCGATGTAAGACATACGTAGGGTAGGGTGTCTACAACTTGAAAGCTCTACCTGGAACAACTTCTTATTCCTGGCCTTTTCCCCATGAATTGGGGTCGGTACCAACGTGCATTAAGTCTAATTTTTTACGGCCGGTTGCCTTTCCCGACGCGAAAACTATGTTCAGGAGTGTATTCACAAATGTATGTTACCGAGCTCAATAGCTGCAGTCGCTTAATTGCGGCCAGTATCCATTTCGGGAGATAGTGGGTTCAAACCCACTGTCGACATCCCTGAAGATGGTTTTCCGTGGTTTCCCATTTTCACTCCAAATCACGGCAGTGGACACTGAAGGAGAAAAAACATAAGATGACCATAATGCTCCACATCTTCCAGATCTCTTAAAAGAAATAACAGCAACCTCATTCAACTAAATGTCTCTCAGAACCACATCACGACATCGAGAATGGCCAGCTCGTATAAGACATTGAGTGACAAAACCTTGATATGTTTGAAAGGGCTTTCGCATTTCAAGGGGAAGAAAGATTTATGACTAGACTTTTATTATGTTCCACAGAAATCATACAGCATCTTTTGTGAAAGAATCCGAGGTTTCGTCCCTGACCACGATGCTCTGTGACGTCATTCTCTCGGGGCTATGTGAGCGAGCTAGAGAAAGTTGTGATTGGTTACGAAAGATTGAGGAAGCATTCCCCACGGCCTTCTACATACAAATACTTTCTGCTTATCAGCAGATGAGTGTTAAGCTTGTGCATTCCAGTGTCACTTAGAACATGGATTGCTCAGTCCCCCAAAGCTCAGCGAATTGCTTTACTATTACAAATACCGTCCTGTCAGCAATGCATTTAAATAATTTGCTGCCCAGCTGGTGCGCAAAAAGGGAAATCCGCTTGAACAGGTACTGAATCTCATGAAACTGGAGGTCAAGTCTCTAGAGCTGGTAAAAAGACCGGCAGTGAATGTTGAATTGTTCACGATCACACCAACTTCATCATACATTTTCAACAGTTAGTACATCACTATATGCCAAACAGAGCTACAGTGGGGGACCAACACCACGGCTCTGTAGACCATGGAATCAAATCAAAAACCAAGCTTGTGGTTTTACGGGACTTTTGACATCGTGATCGAAATCACGGGACCTCCAGTTTTACATGGAATCTGATTCATAGGGACATGAATTTTCATTTCAAAAATCTCAAGTGCATTGGTTGGGATTCGAACCCGGCCGCCTTGGTGCGAAGCCAGCGACGATATCAGTCGGATATCACGCTCCCCGGCAACAGATCCATAGAATGCAAACCTAACTGAGCCAGCAAAACAGGATGACGTGATGTGGTCAGGAAGGGCAGGGAGATGTCCCCAGTTCGAAATCACAACCTGCCGTACGATGCTGGAGGGTGAATGGTGGTTGAAAACCCGGAGGCCGGATGTAACTGGCATTTATCAGGGGCTGATCACACTTAAATGTTAACTTCTACCCTATACTTTGGGAACTGGCTTCTTTTCTATTTGTTTTACGTCGCACGGACTCAGACAGGCCTTATGGCGACTGTGGGATAGGAAAGAAGGCGACCGTGGTCTTAAATAAGGTACAGCTCCAGCATCTGCCTGGTAAAATATGACATGGCGTATGGCTTTTAGTGCCGGGAGTGTCCGAGGACAAGTTCGGCTCGCCAGGTGCAGATCTTTTGATTTCACGCCCGTCGGCGACCTGCGCGTCATGATGAGAATGAAATGATGATGAAGACGACACATACGCCCAGCCCCCGTGCCAGAGAAATTAACCAATGATGGTTAAAATTCCCTACCCTGCCGGGAATCGAACCCGGGACCCCTGTGACCAAAGGCCAGCACGCTAACCACTTAGCCATGAAGCCGGACATCTGCCTGGTGTGAAGATGGGAAACCACGGGAAACGACATTCAGGGCTGCCGACCGTGAGGTTCAAATCCACTATTTCTCGAATGCAAGCTCGCAGCTGCGTGACTCAAACCACCTAGCCTACTCGCTCGGTTCAGGAACTGATCATCGTTGTGGCTTACTAGCTTCCCACCCAGTTGTCCCAGGTCCAATTTTCAACTCTGCCAAGCATTTAGTTCCTAATGAAGGGATAATATGAACAGTTAGGTTTGCAAAGAACGAGCGATTGGCTGCGAGGCATGGGCCGCGTAGTAGCTATTAGCTTGCATTCGGAAAATGGTGGGTTTGAACACCACCATCAGCAGACCTAAAGATTTACTACAGTCAGTGCGACATTAAAATGTTAGTCAAGAAAAAAACTGGGCGGGGTTTGTGTGGAAGCCACGGCCGTAGGTCTTTTCGGCGTAAAATACGTCGCGTGAGTGTTTAGAAATAAGTAGATGTGCATAGTTAAGGTTTACAGAGATTTTTTCTTTGACTGGGCTCTCCTCTTGCGAACGTTTTGAAGTAACAATATTTCTCACTTCCATTAACTCGATTACATCTGGACCGAGCTCGATAGCTGCAGTCGCTTAAGTGCGGCCAGTATCCAGTAATCGGGAGATAGTGGGTTCGAGCCCCACTGTCGGCAGCTCTGAAGATGGTTTTCCGTGGTTTCCCATTTTCACACCAGGCAAATGCCGGGGCTGTATCTTAATTAAGGCCACGTCTGCTTCCTTCCACTTGCTAGGCCTTTCCTATCCCATCATCGCCATAAGACATATCTGTGTCGGTGTGACGTAAAACAAATAGCAAAAAAAAAAAAAAAAAAAAAAAAATTACATCTGGATGTTTTCAAGCTTATATAGACGGCTAGACGGGAGTAGTAAGGTTGTGGCTCGTGTCGCTCGGCCACCTCGACTTTTTCACGTTGTACGTACGCTTTCTTACGCCCAGTCTCGGACTTACTGAACTTGTTCGACTCTCTTTGACTCATTCTTTCTACTTTTCATTTGTGGTAGAATTGGACCATCTTTAAATTAAGATATGGAGCAGGGGCGTATTTTCCTTGCATGCAAGGCATTCATTGCATGCGTTACGATAGCGCGAAGAACTGTCTGAAGTACGATTTTAGGCTGTTTCATGTCAAGTATTATTAATTTCATCTCTCAGAAGTTTAAAAGTTCCGCTCAACTTGCATTAGTTCCGTTGCTTGACTACGCGTGGCGCTGTTGTAGTCTCGCCATCTACTCTACCGTAGAAAGAATGAGAGAGCAAATGTAGAATTTACGGACGTAACGCATTCAATCTTAAAATTGCATTCGGTGGCAGACGTAGTTCCGAAACCCTCCGCATGACGTCACTGCACTTCAATCTTTGTCACCATTCACCTGCTACCCTCGGCCAACTGCTAACAGCTTTGAAGAAAGGCGGGATGTCCAAGGTAAAGTCGAGTGCGAAGCACGGATTACCCCCTGGCGACATGAGCTCTCTTCGGGACGAATCAAATACAGCTGCTCCATTTTCCAAGACTGGCCTTAACGACGATAGCCAGCCCAAAGCTGTCTGGAGGATGTTTGGATTTAGATGCTGTTGCTATTAATAAATTCAAAGGTAGAAGGTCCTTTTAGTCAGCTGAACTTGGTGAAAATAGAGATGCATAACAGATGCCATAAACGCTCTTGACAGTGTTAGGAAGACCTGTTATACATAATTATGGATTCCATGAAAAGGCCTTGCGTAAACAGGAACCTCAGCTGCATATTCTTCTCATTTTAATTAGGTATGTTGTAGTTATTCATCCACTTAATCCTTCAACATTATCCCATGTAGACCTAGTTCCAAAAATTTCATGTATTGACATTTTATCCCAATTAGTGACTTCATGATAGTTGGCAACACTAAATCTAGCAGCTGCCCAAGTTCAGGAAAATACCCAAAATACACTCAGCAAATAGGAATATTCAATTTACAGTATTATTGGCTTTCTTGCATAAACAAATAAGAAAATAACACACATATTAATATTTCTACTTTTTGTTAATGTGGAGAAAAATATTACATTCGACTGAACACAATTTATCTAACAGAAAAGTTAGGGCATATAAGCTGGAATAAAAACTTTTATAACGCAGGATACAATTTCATAAAATAAAATGGGCAGTTTTCATATGCCTTAAATCACTTCAAATAAAAATAAAAAATCTATTTGGTAATATATGCAATTACCAGGCTATATCACCGTTGCGTCTGAAAATATTGCTGAGAATGCTGTCGAAGAAGTACTGACACGCGGCAGTATATCAGTAAGAACGATAATTCTTTGATAGAATTTCGCACAATATTGAACCTTAGATAACTGAACTTTACAGGCCATAGTTCTAACCTGAAATATTTCACACGATTTTTGGGGCACCACACAATGATTGTAAGAAATTTTCATTTTCTTCTGGCGAGTTTCCTAAAGAGCAATTCAGTAAATTGATGGAATCCTACGGGAAATATTTTGATACAGTACGACTTAAATCCGAACACTTCTCAACACTTCAAAGATATGACTGCAGCTTAAATCCGGAAGTTCGTATCGACCACTGATATTTATAGTGGTCTTCCTGAGCTTTATAAATTGTGCACATTGATAACAACTATTCCCGCTATATCATCTGTAGAACGCTCTTTCTCTGCCCTAAAGCGAATAAAATGCTTCGTCCACAATTTTTAAAGTGAGTCATCCCTTTGCATTAGGAATGATGTCTATAGAGAAGGATAATCTTGTTGAGTTGAAAACACGTGAGGAATTCTACAGTGACGTCAACAAGGAATTCTGAAAAAAGAATTGCAGGATCGACTTCACCTAAGTGTAATTAGGATGATTAGAATTGGAATTTACTAATTACATTGTGTTACTGCGTGGTTACTAGTTGCATGCCTCCGTGGGGAATCCAGGATACGCCACTGATATGGAGATATTTTGGAAACTTTCACACAAATCTCAACCATTTTATAATTTTTCATTCTCTAGTCAAGTTTTCTCACAAATATTAATTACTCTGATGAGCAACTGAGGTAGAGATAGCTGCCGTTTTAGCAAGATGGTGATGTGGTCGGCGCGGTAAATGTAATAGAACGGTGTAGCACGTGACCGTGATGACGTCATACCTCGTACTGGCCGTGTGAGTAACAGCTAGCCACAACATGGACGATATCTCTGGGCACTTGAATGCGGTCAGATTATCGGTGCCAGACATATGGGTGCAGGCACTGGGATTTGCACGGGTCCCCTCCACCAGGGTCAACTGCAGTGGCGTACAACGTGTTGATGACGAAGGTCAGCGTCGGCTAGCTCGGATGGTAAAGACGGGCGTAGAGTACAGCGGGCCACTAGCTGGATAACAAGGAAGTGCGAGCAGCTACTGTATGTCAACCAGAAGCATCTCCTCGCAATAAGGTACAGGAGTATCTCAGCTCACAAGAATGATTGACATGGGCAAAGGAATACCGTCTTTGGGCATTTGAAGTATGAACTAGGTCGCCTGATCAGATGAGTTGCGGTACCAGTTGGTACGAGTGCGCCACCCAACACAGGAGACAATGAGTACGTTTACATGCAGGATTCAGATCGATCTGAGTACACTTCCCGTATTGAAAACGCCATGTAAACGGGGGCTCAATTCGGATTGAGTCTCAAGGTCATCATCATCATCATCATCATCATCTGTTTACCCTCCAGGGTCGGCTTTTCCCTCGGACACAGCGAGGGATCCCACCTCTACCGCCTCAAGGGCAGTGTCCTGGAGCTTCAGACTCTTGGTCGGGATACAACTGGGGAGAATGACCAGTACCTCGCCCAGGCGGCCTCACCTGCTATGCTGAACAGGGGCCTTGTGGAGGGATGGGAAGATTGGAAGGGATAGGCAAGGAAGAGGGAAGGAAGCGGCCGTGGCCTTATGTTAGGTACCATCCCGGCATTCGCCTGGAGGAGAAGTGGGAAACCACGGAAAACCACTTCCAGGATGGTTGAGGTGGGAATCGAACCCACCTCTACTCAGTTGACCTCCCGAGGCTGAGTGGACCCCGTTCCAGCCCTCATACCACTTTTCAAATTTCGTGGCAGAGCCGGTAATCGAACCCGGGCCTCCGGGGGTGGCAGCTAATCACGCTAACCACTAAACCACAGAGGCGGACGTCTCAAGGTCGATACGGTAAAATCTGGGATCGTATCGTACTCAGTTCGAATTGAGTTCCATGTAAACGCGGATCGAACTGAGATCGTATTGAAAACGACTGCGCACACAGTCCATGTTTGTTCTGAAAAAAATCATCATCATTAAAGTTCTGTCGAAATATAAGCCAGTAAATATATTTACCTGTATAAATGATCAGCAACTGCAATCATATTAAAAGACGGCCAGCCCTGGCGATTAAGAAAATCACGATAACCTTCTGTTGGGGGTAAAATTGGAATGTGCGTTCTATCTATTGCACCAATTACATTTAGAATACCACACATACTTTCAAAACTGAAAGTTATCTCCTGGGCTTCTACTTCATGTGGCGTTTTTAAATTCTAAGAGGTGATATCGATTTTACTACAATTCTGCATCATTTGTATACGTCGATGTTGCCTGGCGGATTCAATACGATACTCAAATACTACATGTAAACGGGGATCGTATTCAATGCGGTAAGTGTACTCAAACGATCTCAATCCCAATGTAAACGTACTATATGGGTCCGTCTTGTCAGTAGGTTACAGCTCAGCCGGTGATGGTGGTATCCTCGTATGATGACTCTTCACGTGGGTCGAAATGGGGAACCCTGTTACTTCTACCAACGTTCCTCATCGGCGAACGTTAAGGAACCTATTATCAGATCATGTCCAACCATTTTCTCCCTTCCGGCACCCTGCATGAAACTCTTTTCTGAACCAAGACAATGTACAGGTCCACACTTCCCGAATTGTGGCCTGTTGGTTCAATGAGCACTCCAAGGACATGGTGATGATTGCCTAGTCCCGAAGCTCACCCGACCTCAATGCTATTGAGCACCTCTGAGATGCTGTCGAGAGGGATCTGCGCACTCTCAAACCTACACAAATTAATCTCCGTGCATTATGGGAGGTTGCGCGGTTGTTATGGAGCAGTATCGCTCCTTAACTGCTTCGATATCTTGTGGAGTTCCCACTGCCATCCTCAGGGCGAAAGGGGGTGCTTCACGCTAGCCAGCTATCTCTAAATCAATTGCTCATCAGTGTATTATAGATATCAAGAGGTCTCAAGTAAACGAAATAAATGACACCTCGCGGTGGGCCTACGTGCTATCACGTTGAGGCGCCTTGTTGCGCTAATTTTACTAACTAGAACTTGGAAGTCCAGCGTTCTCACCGTCTGATTAACTCAGTCCGGCAGTTTTTAAGGAGTTCATGGTAAGAGGTGAGCATAGTGGTTTGTAGAGGTACTTAGTTCATTCACAGAAGCTTGCAGACTCGTAACTGAAGCTTAACAGTATGTAACGAAGGTGTAGAACATATATATATGTGTTAAACGTACTGTTTAAAAAACGTGAGACACAGTAGCCCATTACGGACTTGGTCTGCCAGTAAAATCTTCCTAGCCAGGTACGATAGGATCACGAGATCAGCGTGACATCCTCGGCCTATTGCTTGCCTTTCTTAACTGGGTCCACTGGCACTCGTACCACACAGCTCTTCAGTTGATCTCGCAGTATTATCCCTCAACTGGCTAGGAATCGAACCCGGGATTCCAGGTAAGAGGAAGGCACGGTATGCTTCCATTTCGGAGCTAGCCTCGAGCATACTATCAACTATTATTATGAGACTCACATTCTTGCATTGAAAACTAGTTCCTTAACAACGCATACAGTTCGTGGCACAGACCTCTCGTATTTAAGCTCTCTACTATGTAAATAATATGCATGCAATAACTAGTAAAGAGTTAATTTGTGTATTTCTGACTTTTTAATTCCTACTTTAGTCATATTTTACGTGATAAATCTCATTGCACCGTTGTTCTTGTTGCAACACTTTCAGATTAAGCTCTTTCTACTCACTAAATGCGAAGAATGAAATAGCGTGCTGCATTAAAGAATAGGGTTTTCGAAGGTTTTCGAATCCAATTAAGGATCACCCACAGTAGATCGAAAAAAATCCCCTCTCGATCCTAACACAAACATACAAATTGGGCAGCATGCACACGCTGTCGGATGCATTTTAATAACGAGATTTAGGAATCCAATTAAAACAGTCGAGTCGTTAATTATCACTGTCGAATGAAAGCGTGAGTACGTGGGATGCCAGCTTATGAGTAGAAAGTTGGGCCACAGGCTTGTTTCATACTGTATTTCGCAAGCCCACACTCCATCTACTGGCCTTGACATTAACAGTTTCTGGCACGCAGGTATACTTTTGAAGAAACCTTAAAATTGCACGGCATTTTTCAAAACCCAAGTAACGAATCATCACTGTCTTCTAGAATTCCTCCCTGCAAAAAAAGCAATTCGAGATTGATCCAGCAATGTATCCGCTGACAACTCACGGCGGGGAGAATGCCGGCAACACTTCTCTTCTACCAGGTAGACATTTTCGGATGGTAAGCTATGCTCTATATATGCTTAGAATGTATGAGATACCACACATATCCTTTTCAAGAGTCAAATATTTTGTACTCGTGTTTTTTGTTGTCGTTATTCTTCGTCCTGGTCTTACGCAGAAAAGAAATGAACATATCCGCTCATGCATTTTCTGCTTTCTTTACTGATTGAAATTTTAGAGGCTAAGAGATGTTTTCAGTGATATCAAGAACTACTGATGAGGATGTACATCATGTACGCTCGAAGAAGTTAAAAAGTAACTACTCAGTTGCACTGTAAGCATATCACTGGCGTTCGGACCATTTCGATGTAGACACGTCAATTGCACTCGGAGCACATTTAATCCTTAGTGGTTACAGTGAACGTTCAGTTTGAAGTTTTTCGATCCTGTAGAAATTAGAGATTTTTTTGGATGAATTGATCAGCATCCAACCAGTTGATCCAAAACTCTTTATTTTTTCCCGATTACTTGATTACAAAATAGCATGTGATGCATTAATTCCTTCCGGACAGAGTGAGTTGGCCACGCGGTTAAGGTCGTGCAGCTGTGAGCATGCATTCGGGAGATAGTGGGTTTGAATCCCACTGTCGTCAGCTCTGAAGATGGTTTTCCGTGGTTTCCCAGTTTCACACCAGGCAAATGCTGGGGCTGTTTCTTAATTAAGGCCACGACCACTTCCCACTCCTAGCCCTTTCCTATCCCATCGTCGCCATAAGGCCCATCTGTGTCCGTGCGACGAAAAGCAACTTGCAAACATAGAAAAAAAAGTTTCTTCCGGGGTTTGGAGTTCATATACAGTTTGAATACTAATATTATTGGCTTTACGTCCCACTATCTACTCTTGTGATTTTCGGAGACGTCGACGTGCCGGAATTTAGTCCGCAGGAGTTATTTTATGTGCCTGTAAATCTACCGACACGAGGCTGACGTATAAATAGCACCGGACTGAGACAGTATCGAACCTGCCAAGTTGCGTTCAGAAGGCCAGCGCCTCAACAGTCTAAGCCACTCAGCCCGACATATACAATTTGAACACAGACAAGGAAATGTTACTACACTATATTTCCTCAAAATCATTATTTACTATAAACATAAAGATTCTGTTCCAGTTATTTTATACACTTTGGCGAGTACGTTTACGTTAAAGAACATTTTTAACCATACCTATCAATAGAAATCTGCTCCACGGAGTCGCTACAGAATGGGAAGAAAAACGGTACGTCGCAGAAACTGACCGCCGTGTGCTACTGTATACACCAAAATTTGACCAGCGAGCGCAACTGAGATCAGGTGGTATACTTTATTTTGAGCACATCTGATGAACTCCCTGACGACAAGGTAAAAGTCAAATGTTGGTGACGACACTCGAACAAGTAGTGAAAGTGAAATTCAATGTCAACAAAACCTGCTGGAGCTGTACCTCAATTAAGGTCACAGCAGCTTCCTTCACTATTGTAGCCCTTCACTATCCTACCGTCGCCGAAATCCTATCTGAGTTAGTGCGACGTTAAAAGACTGGAAAAAGAAACAGTTTTGCAAAGAAAAGGTAAAATTCTGACTTTCGACACAAGTCGTTCAAATGACATCAGATCAACAGATTTAAAAACCAGCCATGACATAGTGCCTAAATGTAATAAAAAAAGACAAAACTAACATAATTATGAATTAATAGAGTTAATTACGTAAGTATTTGTAGCTTTGATCGCGAAATCAACAGTCACGTAAAACAAAAAAGCTTTCTTGCTTATGGTTAACAGAAGTATTTCATACGCACAAGCAATAACACAACAAATATATTAGGCTATTCCAAATCAAATTGATAAAAAACCAATTTCGTTGGGGTTGATTAGGATTATTGTAAATGCGTCATCTGCAGTACCGGGAGATGCAGTTAATAGCGAATAAGATGCTAATGGCATAATGGCACGTCCGCTACTCCAAGTAGGTCTGGGAGAGTTTTCCCTCAGCTATTAGCAAAAATCTAACGTTCGACAGAAGTCGCCCAGAAGACATCAAATCAAAAGACTTGCAAACGGCACCAGCTGAAATCATACGATTTATTATTATTATTATTATTATTATTATTATTATTATTATTATTATTATTATTATTATTATTTCCGATGAGGCCTGCTAAAGACCACGTGCCAATTTCAATTCAATTCTTCATGCTTTGTTGTTTGCTCTTCTGTTCCTTCAATATCCTTTCATCCTTTCACTATGCTGTTTCTTTCTGTCCTCGGACCACTTCGCACCAGGTTTCTTCTTCAATCTTCCTTGGAATCCTTCCATACTTACTACCCTCTTTCTAAAAATCTCTCTGCCCATAGTTTATTATTCTCTTATATTATTTTTCTAAATCTTTCTTTACTTGAATCCAGCTAGTTGTTGCCTTTTTGCCCCAAAGGTACTTATAAAAACAAATATATTAGGCTATTCCAAATCAAGTGACAAAAAACTAACTTCGTTGGGTTTGATAAGGATTATTGTAAATTACTCATCTGCAGTACCGGGAGATGCAGTAAATAGCGAATTAGATGCTAATGACATAATGGCACGTCCGCTACTCCACGTAGGTCTGGGATAGTTTTCCCTCAGCTACTAGCAAAAATCTAACGTTCGACAGAAGTCGCCCAGAAGACATCAAATCAACACTGTTTAACTTCGAATATCCAAATGGATTGACGTTTTAAATCTGAAATGCTTTAGGGGTGAGAATATAATATTTTCCCCGTGTGAGATCGTACCGGGGACCTCGATGAGGGTCAAGATGGAAAGTGGAGGAACAACCTGAAGCGAGGGTTTCGGAAGTGAATGTACGACCTTAACTTTTGAAGTCGCTGGCTCGTACCCTACTTTCACGGCTAGCTAGGGTTACTCAACACCTCGACCGGTAGGAGTGTTTCACTGCCACAACCTAGCCACCACCTTGTCCTTTCTCACACACAGTTTAACCCGACGTCGCCCATTTTCAGTATCGAAAAGAACATAAACTTTGTTTTGATAAGAGAAAAAAGGCGCTGTAAGTGCTTATACCATTTACGTGGGAGGGTCCATCATATATTCTCAGTCCTTAACCTAGAAATTGGTTGGATAATCATGATGATATACATATATAATGCAAGTTCCTTTACGTCGCACCGATACAGATAGGTGTTATGGTGACGATAAGACAGGAAAGGGCTAGAAGTGGGAAGGAAGCGGCCGTGGCGTTATTTAAGGTACAGCCTGGTATGAAAATGGGAAACCACGGAAAACGATCTTCAGGGCTGCCGAAAGTGGGGCTCGAACCCACTATCTCCCGAATACTGGACACTGGCCGCACTTAAGCGACTGCAGCTATCGAGCTCGGTAGATAAAATATTAATGTAAAATTAATTTCAGTTAGATATCTACAATTCTCTTTGCTACTGATCACACATATTTATCTTCATTCTGAAACGTGGTGCTGGGAGTGGTTTAACTGCAAGATTTCCAGTTACGTGGCTGCAGTTCGAGTCTCAATAAAATCCGAATGGAATTTTCGCCTGAGAATGTAGGCGACATCAGGAAAAGCATCTATCTTTCAGTCTCCAAGAACAAACTCATACAGAGCAAGTGGCTGAGCGGGTTGGGTCACGTAGTGAGGTAGTGGGTTCGAACCCCACTGTCAGCAGCACTGAAAATGGTTTTCCATGTTTTCCCATTTCCACTACAGGCCAATGTTGGGACTGTATTAAGCTGCGTAATTTCGTGCTAGCAGAACTCCCTTGTAGCTTTGTTAAGATTTTGTCTCCTGAGCTCAAGGTAGTGGTTCGATTAGCACCACAGTCCGTCGGCATTTACTATAAGAGCATTTAAATGCAAGAGACTGGAGTCACAAAATTGATAGAGTACGTGATAAAGGGGATTAGAGCAATTATAACAAGAATATGAACCAATCCTTTAATTTACAATTTTTATTCAGGCTCGACAGTGTGAAGAATACCGTTCTAGACAAGTTCTGTAGACTAGTCCCTTCAGGTACCTCAAAAGTAGCCTCCACAGTTATGAAGCGAAGTGTCTTCGGTCCTGAAACGTCCAGATACGTCAAAAACCGAAGGTCGAATATTTGCACGAAAGCACTACTTGCTTCTCTCCTATCGTCGTTCGAAAGTAAAAAAATGGAACCGAGACCAAGCAGAAGAACCACGAAGACTGGACGAGATGTGCTGAACTTCTGTCTTTTTTTTTTTTTTTTTGTATTTTGTTATGTTAAGGTTGGCAAGACGAGAGTATTTATCATGGCGTCTTGAAGCTGTTGAACTGTAATAATGTAAAATACTTGTATGTAAGTCAAAGAATAAATCGGGCAATATCCGAGAAATCAGCTCATACTGGTGAACTCCACTACGCTATTGAGTTTAAGTATCACATCCAACAAAGACTTTACAAAAGTAAATCATGGTACTTTCCCCCAGCTGAATGTGGATAACAATTGCGAGTTAGAGGGTTGGTCTATACCCTGGATCGCGACCTGTCAATATTCGACGACATTTTTCCTACAGCCTGTTTATATTACGTGTTTCGCCCCCTGGTAGATCTTCACACAGCAGCTCTCTATGCTACCCTATATCTTTGCTGGTAGCTTCTTGCTATCCGGATACTGTCCACACTTGGCATCTTCTCGGTTTTCGTCCTTCCCTTGACCATTTTTCCTAACAAGTCCACCAGGAAACATCCTCTTTGCAGCCATTGCTCAAACCAGCTCTTCCTCCTCATTCTGACGATATTTGACAATGTTCTCTTTTCTACCAACTCTTTTCGATACCTTCTCATTCCTTACTTTCTCTATCCGGGTTATCCACTCCATTATCCCCGACAACCATATCTCAAACGTTACCAGTCTCTTTTTTCTCCTCCTTCCTCAGCAACCAAGTGTCGGTTCCATACAGCTACGGGAGATTAAAGACATGATCATTGTAATGGAATCTCAGACCACAACAGCGCGTATACAATAGAAGGTCATGAAATGTATTCTTCTGGAGAACAGAAATACATTATCCCGCAACTTTAAGACCTCGAGGACGTATAAAAGTAGTTTACACTCAACTGAGGGTCAAGTAGCAATCGTGCCATCACCGTAGACAGTCTCCTTCACGGGTCCACCCTAAATACTCTCCTAGTTATCTTAAATGTCAAATTCCTATTTTCAACGCCAACCAGTCCGAAATCTCTGCTCGACAGACACGCAGGTGCCAAAAGTGTGACCTGAATTTACCTGGACGCGAGACATTTTTAGCATAGTTCGGTCAATTGTTAGAGAGTTCTGTTCTGAAATATAAAATGCGTAACCGGTACCGCCCGTAGTACTTTAAATTACACACAAAAAAGCATTACCTTGGAACAACCATGTAGCTTCATTATTTACGGACTCTATCCGAATATTAGAAAGTCATTCGCATCCAATATATTTATCGAAATTCGTATAAGCGTTTCTTTACAGAAGTTTCGTGGTGTAGGCGTAGCGCCCCTTCCTCTTATCAGCAAGTCACGGGTTCAATTCTCGGCCAGTCAGGACCGAAGGCTGAGCCTCGTGAAAGCAAGTGAGAAGCTGTCTAATATAAGATACAGCGGAACCAGTCAAAACAGCAACCAACACGGCTGAGGATATCGTCAGTTTAACCACGTGGCATTGGGCAGTAGTCATCTTGGCCAGCCAAGATTTATGTTGGGTGTTTTAAGTTCTCTGTGATGAACAGTAGAAGTCTTGAAGCAGGGTAGAGGTCCATAAAACACTGCAATATCGCTACTTTACAGGATTATGATGATCTACGAAGAACATGGGGTACATGACCAAACGGTGTCCCTGAGTGTTGACCAACGTGATTACTACCCATCGGCTCGGGAAGCACATCAATTCGAATTTCATACCCAGTTATACACCAAAAGGGGAAAACTACAAAGAAAGTCGAAGATTTCTAGGACTAAATTGCTTATCTGTGGCTTCCCGTGGTAGATGTCTTCGTGATTACCCTCATAAAGATGAGTACTGCCTCATTGTGAAGAAAAAAAAAGGATAAAAGAGGCGTTGCGAATACAAATAATAAACTCAACAAAGAATGGACTTCGAAATGTTGGGTACCGTTATATAAAAATATTTACACAGAAAATGTAAAAATGAACAATTTCTATTTACTGTAGGCTATTCTAAATTTTAAAATATTTTTTGTAAGGACTGAATACAGTATATCTCGAAAGAAAAAAAAAAGGTAGCTACAACACAGGTTTTCTGTATCTTGCTGGAATCCTTCAAGCTGAGCTTGAATGGAATAACCTTCCCAAAACCCGAGCTGCCTTCTATCGAACCAGTTACTAATTTCGCAAACATGTCTAATATAATCAGAATGCTTTGCCAAAGCTTACATGCAATGCATGTCAAACTGACTGACCTGTAATTTTCAGCTTTATGTCTATCATCCTTTCCTTTATACATAGGGGATACTATAACAACTCTCCGTTCATTTGGTATGGCTCCTTCATGCAAACAATAATTATATAAGTACTTTATATATGGTACAATATCCCAACCCATGGCCTTTAGTACATCCCCAGATATCTTATAAATTCCATCGGCTTTTCTAGTTTTCAAGTTTTGTATCTGTCGTCTTTATCATAGGTAAATTTGAATACTTCTTTAGTGTTAGTCGCCTCCTCTATCTGGACATTATCCTTGTAACCAACAATCTTTACATACTGCTGATTGAATACTTCTGCCTTTTGAAGATCCTCACATACACACTCTCGTTGTTCATTAATGATTCCTGGAATGTCCTTCTTGGAACTTGTTTCTGCCTTAAAGTACCTATAAATAGCCTTCCATTTTTCACTAAAATTTTGTATGACTGCCAATTATGCTTGCCATAATGTTATCCTTAGCTGCCTTCTTTGCTAGATTCAGTATCCTAGTAAACATTACGTAGCACGAAGATTTCTTGGCTGATAGTTTCCTCGTTTTTTATTCTACACCTGGTAAACCTACTCGGCGTTATTCAAATATCCCACAGCACCTTACGCTCTGCACTCCCATTTGTTCATTTCCGTGTGTCTGGTAGAGCCCGCATTCGTGCAAAAACATAAATAGTTGCCATGACTTATACCCCAATCCTCGCACAATCATGTAATTGTTTCTCATACTGTTATTGTCGTTATAGAATAAAGATACATTGACGAATTACGATAGGAGAAAATGGATGAATGTGGAGTGAACGATATGGTGAACCAATTGTGAGTGGACAGGAAAAAAGTGGATGAACTCGCATGAACGAAATATTATTGTGGACAGCTTGACATGGACCAAAAATTGGACGTAATATCGGTGGACGTAGACAAGTGAAAGAAACCTACTGGAAACTTCTCAGTGTGCACATTGGAAGATTTACTGAAGGATTGTGTACGATTGTTAACTCCTCCATAGCCTGAGGATTTAAAGTAAAGCACAAAACGTGCTTACATATGAAGTGATACCCTCCTCAAGAGCACGTGGACTTTGACCTAGGACATTGACTCACTTGACACAGTTTCGTAACCTTTATGTGGTTTCCTGCCAACTACCTGCAACACAGACAATATATTACTCTTGTGAATTAACTTTCTCTCTATCCGCTAAAACATTTGTCGGGGTCACAGGATTATTGCTTACAAATGAACGTTCTCACTTTTAGCTTTTTTTCAGGTAAGGAGCTTGGGACATCATAGTCATCAGTTCCGTGCACTTACAAGGGAACTGCTGGGATGGTCCAGACCGATTGCAATGGAACTTGGTAGGATAATAAACTAAGGCCCGGTTTTACCACCTACGGGTGAAGTAACACATACTTATCCTCCACGTAAAAGATTATTTCCGAATGAAAATTTAATAACTGTGTCGTAAATTAATGTTTACGTATTTATTTATAGTATTTTCTTCATGAACCTTTAAAAGGAGCGCGGTGTATCGAAGGAATTGATTACAGTAGTTTACAGCAGTTTACCCTGCACCCTGCTGACTTACCGAGTTTGGCGTGAAGAGGTTGCCAAACCACTTTCTTCCACTCTGTCTTCAGTCTTACCCTTTCTTCGTGTCGAGTGCAGTAGACGATTTGGCAACTCCGGTCCTATAAGCCGCTAATAGACACCGGGATGCCGCTGGAGAAGCGAGGTCGCCATACCTACAGTAGCACGCAAGCCAAAGTACCGCGTGATTTACACCCCCAGGCAGTTTACCCCTCGCTTAGCTACTATCCAGTTTACCAGCAGATGCTTGAACCGACCCTAAGACATAAACTTGATGGTAATTGTATGTAAATTAATGTTTACGTACTTAAAATTAGTAATTCTTTTCTTTTTCTGAAGTTTTAAAAGGAGCGTAGGTATCGGTTACAGTGAAACTAGGTAGGGTGATCAATTAAACTATCAGAATATCGCTGGACGCCTGCCGGTGTTACATAGGCTATTAACAGCAGGACAAAATGAATTATTGTAAACAAGAATCCAACAGTTAACTCGTTTGTGCTAATGAAATGTTATTCAAGATGTTCCCGAACATTCGGGAAGTACATGAGGTGTGGATAGTACACCACAAAACAACACAGGAAGACTCTACGAATATATATCATACAATGAAGCACTAAATTACAAACCAGTTACGTCATTCAAGGCAGCCATGTCTTTATGGAAAAGTTACCAGCGCACATAATGAAGTTATTCCTACAAATGCTTGAAAATGAAAGCATTCTCTGTCGGTCAGTTTTGTAATATGGAAGTTTCAAGAGAAATATGTCAAAAATAGAGTAATTTTAAATACAACTTAGTAAACCTCAAAAGTTCAAAGGTTCTTAACCTGAGGTTCGTGGATGGGCTTCAGTGGGCCCATGAAAGTCAAACAATTATACATACATACATCATCATTATAGACCGCTTTTCCTTTCAGCGTTCAGTCTGCAAGCCTCTGTGAAAGTACTAAATGCCGCCACAATCCTCTATTTCCAACTAGTGTTGTGGCTTCATTTAGTTCTATGTCTCTTAAATCGTTAGAAACTAAGTCTTGCTTTCCCTCTACTTCTCTTACCCTCTCCTAGGTAACCTATCCTCCTCCATTCACCTCACATGACCCTACCACCGGTTTATGCGTACAACTTCATCCATCGAGTTTTAGCCTTTATCTTCTCATTCCGAATACCCTACTGTCATTGTTCCCACCTGTTTCTACCAGCAATCATTCTCGCTACTTTCATGTCTGTTACTCCTAACTTATGAATAGGATATCCTGAGTCCACCCAGCTTTCGCTCCCATAAAGCAAAGTGGGTCAAAAACAGACTAATATAAAAGACAGTTTCGTCTGGGAGCTGACTTCCTTCTTGCAGAATACTGTTGATCGCAACTGCGAGCTCACTGCATTAGCTTTACTACACCTTGATTCAATCTCACTATATTACCATCCTGGGAGAACACACATCCTAAATACTTGAAATTGTCTACCTGTTCCAGCTTTGTACCACCAATCTGACATTCAGTGCTGTTGAACTTCTTACCTACTGACATCAATTTAGTCTTCGAAAGGCTAATTTTCATACCATACTCATTGCACCTATTTTCAAGTTCCAAGATATTAGACTGCAGGCTTTCGGCACAATCTGCCATTAAGACCAAATCGTCAGCACAGGCCAGACTGCTTACTACGTTTCCACCTAACTGAATCAATGCCTACCACTTTATACCTTTCAGCAGATGATCCATGTAAACTACGAGCAACAAAGATGAAAAATTACAGCCTTATCTAACCCCTGTAAGTACCCTGAACCAAGAACTTATTCCACCATCAATTCTCACTGTAGCCAAAATGTCAACATAAATGCCTTTGATTGATTTTAATAACCTACCCTTGATCCCATAGTCCCCCAGTATGGTGAACATCTTTTCCCTCCGTACCCTGTCATATGCTTTCTCTAGGTCCACGAAATATAAACACAACTATCTATTCCTATCGTAGCATTTTTGAATTACCTGGCACATACTGAAAATCTGATCAAGACATCCCCTCTGTGGTCTGAAACCACACTGGTTTTCATCCAACTTCCTCTCAACCACTGATCACACCCTCCCTTCCAAGATGCCAGTGCATGCTTTGCCTGGAATACTAATCAATGAGATACCTCGATAGTTGTTGCAATTCTTCCTGTTCCCTTGCTTATAGATTGGTGCAATTACTGCTTTTGTCCAATCTGAAGGTACCTCACCAACACTCCATGCTAATCTTAATACTCTATGAAGCCATTTCATCCGTGCCTTCTCACTATACTTCACCATTTATAGGTCTAATTTCATCTATTCCTGCTGCTTTATGACAATGAAGTTTATTTACCATCCTTTGCACTTCCTCAAGCGTAATTTCACCAACATCATTTTTCTTCTCCCCATGCGCTACGTTGTTCGCGACAGCACCATGAAGATTTCCTTTTACGCTGAGAAGATTTTCAAAATATTCCCTCAATCTGCCCAGTGATTCCCTGGGATCTATTAAGAGTTCACCTGAATTGCCCAAAACACTGTTCATGTCCTTTTTCCCTCCCTTCCTAAGATTCCTTATTACTGTACAGAAAGGTTTACCTGCTGCTTGACCTAGCCTCTCCAAGTTATTACCAAAATCTTCCAACGACTTTTTTTGGACTGAACAACTATTTGTTTGGCTCTATTTCTGTCATATACGCACAATTCCCTGTCTGCCTCGGCCCTTGTTTGGAGCCATTTCTGATAAGCCTTCTTTTTACGTTTACACGCTGCTGTCACTTCATCATTCCTCCAAGATGTTCGCTTTTACCCCATCTTTACACACAGTTGTTCCTAGTCATTCTCTTGCTGTTGCTACTACAGCATCCCTGTATGCCACCCATTCTCTTTCTCTATCCTGAACCTGCTACTGTCCACTGTTCGGAACTTCTCACTAATTATATCCACGTACTTCTGTCTAAATTTCCTCGTCTTGAAGATTTTCTACCCTTATTCGTTTGCAGACAGATTTCACTTTCTCTACCCTACACCTAGAGATACTTAGTTCACTACAGATCAGATAGTGGTCTATTTCATCGAAAAATCCGCGAAAAACCCGTATATTCCTAACAGATTTCCTGAATTCGAAGTCGGTTAAGATACAGTCTATTATGGATCTGGTACCCCTACTCTCCCATGTGTAGCGGTGAATAGTCTAATGCTTGAAGAATGTTATCATAACTGCTAAACCCAATTATATTCGCTATAGTTTTAAGGTGAACAGCGGAAGTGTATCTGATAAATTGTGTTATTTGGTACGTATAGTAATAATAATTATAAAGCATCACAGTTAAACGGCTATGGGTATTCTGATTCCGTTAACCACTACACACATTTTAGGGTTGTCAGCGCTTGTTTCTATCAAAACAGAAGTTGAAATCGTTTGGATGTTGAAGATGACAAGCGTGACACCACAATCTCATCTTATTCATTCTAAACAACAACAAGAACAACGTTCGCATTGAAATTTACTTTAAGGCTGAATTAAGCAGTTGTTTTATTCAATTTACACTTACTATTGTACTGTATTTCCTTTTTGTATGGAGAGGCCATTAATGTTGCATTTTGATTTTTAAAAATCATATTTTGTGTATATCATATACTAGGCCCTACAATGTATGAGGCAGTCAGTACAGTAGTAAAGTAGTCGTCATGTCCTAATGATCATTTCTATAGAGAATGGTCCGTAGGTGTCACCAGATTTTCAAAGGGGCCCGTGACACAAACAGAGATTAAGAACCCCCTGTTCTATGACGATTTTTTCAGTAAATGATACAGTAATTTAATTGCGGAATTGTAAATTTATTTGTCGGACGAAAATCTATTTTTTAAATCAAAATTTTCAATTTTTAGTGTTCTTACTTCTCTTATTGGCAGTCAGTGTCGATGTAGAAAAAAACGTTGTTGTTTCTTAATTTTATTTTCTATATCATCCCTGGTCTCCTTAAATAAGAAAATTTGCTTCTAGGCTTAGGTTAAGGTACCGTACCAGCGAATCATCCGGAGCGAGTGTGGTATGACAACTGAAAGTTCATCTTTCTAAGATTTTCAGAGACTTGTTGGAATCTTGTTTCACTGCACTCCTCTAACCCATGTTCCATCTTAAGGTAATGAAAATAATATGCTTTATCTTTCTCCACTTAAATCTAGAGGAATTCTACTTTCATTCCTTGAAAGTGAAACTAACGAACTTATTGAAAACAAATATTTCAATTAAGTACCTCACTTCGAGCCTGTGGGACTAACTGAAGCGTGAGAAACTCGAAGAGCTGTAATTACCGTAATACTATCATTTGATTAGTAAAGGGAACGGTTACTTCGTTGTAAGCTACTTTTGCCGTAAAACAAAAATCACTAACATCACCCAGGAATTATTCTATGGAACTAAGGCAGTTGAAACTGCTTGTGTGGTAAACATCTGTAAATTACAGGACCTTATAGTTGAATCAATATTTCTCACGTTTCTACGACTGATGATTATGAGGTAAATGTCTATAATCTTTGACTTAACTCGAACACTTCGTGGTCGAATATGGCATATGTCTCGACATCGCAACCTCCTGCTGTGTTCGTATATCGAAACCTACGTTTATTATAACCATAGCGCACGTTAAGAGCAGTATTATTATTATTATTATTATTATTATTATTATTATTATTATTATTATTGTTGTTGTTGTTGTTGGAGGGATATCCAGTAAATGATTATAAAATACACCTTAAAATTACTCTCTTAGTTTTTACGTCTAAAATATAGAATATTTATGTGCATTTTTAGTATTTTAATTCATGAGAACATAAGTGAATTAATCATACAGACACACAGAGCACAATAAATTCGTCTAGATCTTCACATCCTTAAGGTTTCATAAGTGGAGACTGAGGCAATAAAAGGAGTACCACCGTGGCTATGCAGAATGCAGATCTGATAGCGTGTTTTCCGTCAATATGCTCCTTAAATAGCGTTAAGATCCCTTCTAACGTAGCGTTGCACAATGAACAGTTCAACGGACGGTACAGGTTACGTAAGAGGCAGCGCGGTGCTGGCAGAGACTGTCCCAGAGAGAGAAAGTTAGCTTGACCTCAATACCAACCATACGTCAGGCTCCTTGGTTCGACTCTACTAGCAAAATACAAGAGAACTGCAGCCTTTGATGGAGGACATGTACATGAAAGCTCATCCCTTCACAGCCTTGCTTTAGACTGCCACTCAGTACTTCAGAGAAGATAAAAACTTGTTTGAATTGATCCTACAGGTAGAAAACAATGACACTCAGCCATATTACAGAGGTGGTGTACCAACTGTGGGAACAGACAGTTAATTATGGCTCAAGCATGTCCCATTCGCAATATTTTCACAAGTAGATTGAATTTATTGGTGGGAAAATTCGGACTCTGGGTACTTTCTTACACTTGATTAAAAGTCTACAATTAAACAATACAATTGATAGTAGTAGTAATGATGATACTGTTTTTTTCGTCACACTAACTACTTTTGACGGTTTTCGGAGACGCCGAGATGCCGGAATTTTGTTCCGGAGTTCTTTTTTACGTGCCAGTAAATCTACCGACATGAGGCTGAGCATCTTCAAATACCAACGGACTGAGCCAGGATCGAACCTGCCAAGTGGGGGTGAGAAGGCCAGCGCCTCAATCGTCTGAGCCACTCATCTCGACAGTAGTACTTGTTCTTTCATCGCTTTCTTCAACACCCCGGTGGGGTTCCGGATGCGAACTGTGTCGCACATATAAGCTTGACCCTATTTTATGGCCGGATGCTTTTCCTGCCGCGAACACTACTTGGAAGAATTAATGCGCGTTTCTGTGGAGGTTGGTAGTGTGGTATACTGTGTGTATGAAGATTAGTGTATTGGGGCAATTACAAATACGCAGTTCCCGATTAAGGCGCCGGACAAGAAAAATAAGAAGAATAAGAAGAAGAAATCTGAAAACCAAAAATTCTGAATTATAATCTCAGTACAATAATATCTGACAATTCATTCACACATTCGTTCAAGTCATTTTGATGTATCAAGCAAATATTTCCGGCAATCTCTTTAAATTTCCTATCCCATCGTCGTCATAAGACCTATCTGTGTCGGTGCGACGTAAAGCCACTAGCAAAAACTTTTTTTTTTTTTAGAATCCTGAAGCAAAGCAAAGCAAGGCCTACGCTGAACAGTCTTCCACTTTCCGTAACCTCGGTAATAAGCGGGATAGAGTGGTTAGCTTTTTGTTAGCCCACCTTCGACTCATAAAAAATCCAACCTGATAATCATTTTTGGTGTAAGATAAGAGAACTGTATTGAAACCATAATTCTACGATGAAAAATAATTGCAGATATTTATTTCAGTTACAAATAACTTTTTTGAGAGTAGCCACGTTTTATTTCGAGAGTCTCTCTCACCCGTGGGAACAGAACTCACCGTGACAAGCGAGCCACCCTCTCGTGAAATGCCGGGAACTTCGGATAATATCGAATACTGAATAATTTAGTAATTTTGGAAAATCCTTCATAACGAGAGATTTTGACGACATGGTTAATCCAGGAATAAAGGATCAAAATTATTAATAAAACCTTACATGAAGATAGAATCCCCACGGTGAATTTAAATGCAATTAAGCCTGGACGAAAGTTGGTGTCATACTCGCGGATTTGCGACACGTGTCGAGGTCATCTCTGAAGAAAGACCACGAAATTACATTCAGAAATAAATTTATTATGCCTGTTGCAAGTATGGGAAAAATATAAAATTAACATCATAATGAATTATAATTCTGTCTGAATTTGTGGAATAAATTTCAAGAACGTTGGTCCAGTGGATGTGGAATTAGCAGATTGCACCACCAAGCTTCATGGTGAGGGTGGCGTCCTCTCAGAGGGTATAAAAGAAATCCCCTCCACCTACATTTATACATTCTATCTCAAGGTCTGGATGGTGGAACCCACGTGGCTCGTCTACAAGAAAGTGCGGGCTTTATTTCTCAAAATAACTTGTTATATATTCGTGCCAATGGTTCAAGTAGAATATTAACTGGAAGCTGACAGAAATTCTCCTGAGCTTCCGCCGACGAAAACTGTCAAAGCATAGATATCTGTTTAAAATACGCAGCTGATTTTCTCTCTGTATTACATTGTGTGTGTTTGATATTGTCAACGGGAGTCTGGAGGCTAGCCAGTGAGGTCTGATTTTTGTTATCTATTGAAACACCTGACCATTATTAGGGTGAACTAAAGCAGAGTCCTGGGAAAACAGTCGCAGTAGCCAGTAGAGAAGGAGGTTCGTCGCATGTTAAAATGCGAAGAAAGTGCGTCATTTGCGATGTTAATCGATAGCGAGTGTAAAATATGTGTATTTTAAGTTATATATATATATAAGAAGATGATGTATACTGTAGACATGAACGGCTAAATACGAGGTCAGCTGGCTGAATGTAGCCGGAATCTCTACGACGACTACTGTTACAGTTCTGTGTCTATATTTGTATTAATGTTGTAGAATAGAATTTGTTTGTCCCAACAAAATTTTCAGTGCGTGTGTCGAATTAATATTTAATAATGATCAGGCGAATGTGTTATATTTCTGGTCGTCGTGTGAAACTCTCCAGGGCAGTAAAATTCACGTCGAGAAACTGTAAAATGCGAAGTTTAAATAATGTGTTAACATTCTTTGAGATATTGTTCAAACTGAGTAAAGTTAGGAAGGTGATAACGATAATGTAGTCGTGGTGAATGCAATAATTTCGAATATCCTATGAGTTCAGAAAACTTTGTCGAAATAATAATAGTAATAATAATAATAATAATAATAATAATAATAATAATAACAGGATAAAAAAATGATATGTTAAACGTGTATTTAACATATATGTTGAGTAAGATTTGCGTTCGTCTCGAAATCCAGTGAAGTCTGATAAAGTTATATTTATTCGTGGGAAGTTAATTTTTGTGACATCGTGTATGTCGGTGACATAGGAAATCACGGTGTGTTATTGTGTTCTTAAGGTCCGAAAGTTGTAGTAAAAATGAATGAAAAGATAAACAATTGTTCGTCACGGGAGTATTGAGGTTTGAAAGGTTTTGAAACAGGAAGAAATGGATTGTGCCGGAATGATATGTTGAGAGAATAGTTGTGTAGATGTTGAAGGCATAGGAAGCCTGTATTTCATGAGTAATGCCGCCGTGATAGGCGATGAAGATGAATTTTTGAGACAGGCTATATTTGTTGATGGCGAAGAGTTTTTGAGATAGGCTGTATATTAAATGTCGTATTTCTGAGGCAGGCTGTATTGAGATCCCGTTAGCAATCCGGAACAGCTGACCGGGTGAAGGTTGGTTCGAAGTGAGTGCTTTGTGACACACATTATGATTTCAAGTTAAGATATCCCAGTGAAAAACATTTCTGTAGAAGTTTGTACCTCTTGGCAGTTAAGTCCAAATGACGATTTATGTAAAGTCAGCATAATGAATGTTATAGTACGCGATCTCAAGGATAGAAGGACATTCTGAATACATAGTTGGTGTTATTTGACTGTTATAACAAATTTCCATTCAGAAAATTTCATACATAACGAAACGATAAATTATCATTAAATCGGAAACATTGTGGGATGAGATATTGGACGTTATTAAAGTGATAGTTTGGCTGTGTAGATTCAAAGAATTTCGCTTCGTGGATATGAATGTTTGGAATAGTGAGATGGTAGGCGATTTTGGGCCTCACCCTAGAATTACAGTGTGGATTTTTGCGATGGTGATGATTACTGTTGTGGCGATATTCACGGAAAGTTAGATGTGTGCTGAAATTTATTATTATTTTTCCAAACTTAATTGCGTATGTCGAGATCATGTTTGAGTTGTGGATTGTATAGCCGTGCGTTATTTACTTTCAATTTCACGTTTTATGGACAAGATGGGACTTAGTTGCATTTCCAGACTTGCGTTCATTCAGTGGCAAGATTCGTTTCATTGTGTGCTATAGTTTCGACAAGGTTTCCAGGTAAATATCAAAGAGTGTATTTGAAGTTACGATTTCACCTGACATTTTAGAGGATGAGTAGACATCCCAGTTTCCGCTCGACGATAGATTTACGACGTTACGCGTATCATAGGAGTATGCTGATGAGTAGACATCCCCATTTAGGCTCGACGATAGGTTTAGGGTGCTGTGTGTGTACATAGATGTTAGTGTTAGGGTATGTAGACACTACATAGGCTCGACGATAGATTTAGGGTGTCGTCTGTATATATTCCAGTCTTAGGTTAGGTGTTTTTCGAAGTGACTTGAACGATGGTAGTGTCTGCAGTAGTGTATGTAATGCGAAGTGTGTTATGAAAGTAATATTGAGGCCATGTTTCGGCACAGCCCTTACCAGCTGGAAGGTGTTTACAAAAGATCATGGAACCATTAGTGGCATGAACGTGAGGGTTGTCCACATTGGATACTTAGCTAATGGTGATTGAGTATTACTGCTGTTTGCCACGCACGTCTGAGTTCATTGAACTTTAGTATTTTAATTATTTATTTCCGGACTTAATTATTTTGTCGTTCAGACGTCCGATTACTTTCATAGTGTGCGTGTTGACACTTAGCTTATTTATGTGAGACTTGAGTTACCAATGTGGTTTCGACTCGTCAGCTGGGAATAGATTTTGTTTTCAATTTTCGTTCTTTCATTTTTATAATAGTTGACTGTGTTCTATCAATAACTTGTAGTTAGTTTATTGGGACAAACAATAAGTAGATGGATCTGTAATGGTAGTCATAATTGTAAGGAATGAATTCCCTAGATTGTTTTGGTATTTTGGATTTTATTTTGCCATGTGGACTTGTAAGTTTATTAAACTTAACGTAACCGTTTATAACCTGAAAGTTGGTTTTATAACAATATTTTTCAAGTGATTTACCCCTTTTTCTTTAACTTCAGTGTTTTAGCATTTCTTCTAAATGCATGACGAATAAGTGTTTCCTGCATTTCGCAGTTTTGTTCCTTCAGAACGACGTAACGTAAGATCCTCTCGGATCGAATTGTTGCTGGTTCCTTCTGAACAGCTGTTTGGGTGATGCACGTTTCAGCATCGGGATTATTCCATAACTTAAGGGTGTCACGAGATGACAATACATGGTGGATTTTTATTTTTAATTATGACTGCTGCTGTTAACTTGTAGTGAACACCATGCTTTCCAGTAGTACTTCGCAACATATCCAAAACAATTGATAGTCAATTTGGTTCGATTAAGGGTCCATTCGGTGGGTGTTCCCATATCCGACAGGCTATTTGACTGGCGGATAACCTTAATTAAATGTAAATCTGGAATTCTGCTTGTTGAAGGTCAGATTTTCCACGGATCGTGTAGATTAATTCTCAGTTATCGTTTGGATCAATAGGTGCCAAATTTTCAAGTTTTCTTTCAATATTTTAGTTTTCGCTGTCCACTAATCTGTGGTATTTCTACTTTTCTCCGAAGAACGTTCTTCGATAAATGTAACTGATAAAACTCACGCAATGCCATGTGACTGCGTTGAAACGTTAAATGATTAAAATTTCCTTGATGGATGATTTTATAACTTTATTTTGATAATTCAATAAAAGTTAGTAAGTACATATTTGCTCCTCATTTCAAGTAGTTAGGCTCTCTTCTGAACCCCATCGTTTGGTTAAGATCGTGACCGAAATATTCCCGCTACGACCCCAATATTTAAGAGTTCGATATTGCTCTACTGCAGCAGCTGTGGCCAGCCAACAATGGAATGGTAAGTTCAAGGGTTCAGTATGGCCTTGGCCATATTCCTCTTCAGAAGTGAAAATTTCGTATCTTGATTTTTCTACTTCTTGACAGAGAGTAGAACCCACGTCCTTCCGGACGAACCGAGTACAACTTTACCGCTTTTTCTAGCCAGCCCCTAACTTCTATATGTGCCTGCCTTATTTTTCTATTTGTTTAATGTCTCACTAACTCAGATGGGTTTCGGTGACTTTGGGAGAGGAAATAATGAGAACTAAGAAGGAAGCAGGCTTGGGATTAATTAAGGTACAGCCGCTGCATTTTCCTGGTGTGAAAATGGGAAACCACGAAAAATCATCCTCAGGGCTGCCGGTAGTGGAGTTCGAACCCATCATCTTTCGAATACAGTGTTACAGCTACAGTACGCGACCCGAACCGCGCTGCCAACTTGCTAGGTAGGTGCTTAAAACACTGGTATTATTTATCAGGTATCATCAGGATGTGTCCCGCTCCATGGCTAAATGGTTAGCGGGCTGGGCTTTGGTCACAGGGGTCCCGGGTTTGATTCCCGGCAGGGTCGGGAATTTTAAACATCATTGGTTAATTTCTCTGACACGGGGGCTGGGTGTATATGTCGTCTTAATCATCATTTCACCCCCATCACGACGCACAGGTCGCCTACGGGTGTCAAATCAAAAGACCTGGCGAGCCGAACATGTCCTCGGACACTCCCGGCATTAAAAGCCATACGCCATTTCATTTCATCAGGATGTGATTTGTTGACTCCACACAATAGGCCAGTTATTTGTTAAGGATAGGGAATACAAGGCTTACCTTAATAATAATAATAATAATAATAATAATAATAATAATAATAATAATAATAATAATAATAATAATAATAATAATAATAATAATAATAATGGCGTGCGGCTTCCGGAGAGGCCTAGTGTAGGTCTTTTTCTAGTAGGCGACATGCGTATCTGTGCGGACGGGGCGTTACCAAAGATGATTTCTAATCATGAAGACGGCACACACACCCAGCTCCCGAGCCAGACGAATTAACCAATTAAAGGTTAAAATCCCCTCCCATCCGGGAATCGAATCCGTAATCCTCTGGACCACAGACTAGGATGCCAACCATTTAAAGGGTTACATTAAGAACTTGGTATAAACACTCTGATACAATTTTCCCAATGACCAAGTGACCATCCGTTATTGCCTTCAAAAACAAAGGGGAAGGAATAAATCCTTTGTAATCTTGGCGGAGTTAGTGCCTTCCAATGTTCTCTCTCAAGAACTCGATCTATGTGACGTAAGGAACAAGCCGGTAATGCATGAGAAAGTGTTCTGGGTTGTTCACATAAGATGTTCTTTCGAAACTACATAAGAAATGACCAATCTTGCTACAGGCATTCGTTTTACTCGGTATAAGTAATGACAAGATCGTTACATCAAAAGAAAATATTCATTATCAGCGACCTTACGCTCGTAATATATGTAGTGTACAACACATCAAAAACAAGAGAGATCAATAGACCTTACAAAAATGTGTATAGGTGACCAATGTCAAAAAGAAAGTAAGGTGAAGATTCTGTCCACCTAAAGGATCAGAACATGAATTAATGAATGCTTCAAAAATACACTAGACTTACGTCATCTTTATACGGAACTGAAGACAAGCTGAGAAATAAATTTCTGTCTGCAAACATTGGGCAGGTTTAGAGAAGAACCGATAGCCGATGTCCGGCTCCTTGGCTGAATTGTCAGCGTGGTGCTCATCGGTTCAGAGGACCCTGGCTTCGATTCCCGGCTGTGTTGCGGTTATTAATATTAAATGGTTAAATCTCTTGGCTTGGGAAGTGTGTTATTGTCCTGTCTCCAACATCCCTGGAACTCATACACCATCACCCAACATCGTCAGAGGATCTGCTGTACAAGGGTTGCACCAGGCTACGCGAAATTATTATTATTATTAAGGTGGATTACCGCCTGTCTTTGTATTCTTAAGAGCTACTGTGCCTAGAGGATGATGGCGTACGCAGAGGAAATAAAAGTGTTATAAATGTGTCGGTTTGAATACCGGAGCAACAAGAGCTATAATCGCCACGGCAATTGGATCCGCAGGGCCTCTGAGTTGAAGCGGGACACTTGGTTTTGTCCGGCCGTTGGCAACTATACTGTTTATCTTAACATGCGAGGTTGTAGGAAGGGCAACCAGACATGAAACTGGGCTAAATCCTCATGTAGAAAGAAATATGTTGATGCGAATTCCCAACGCTTTAAGTTTAGAATACGGGAGGCAGAAAACAGCAACTTTCCAGGACTCCTAGCAACGTCCTTGGGCTGACAACACAGCTCGAAAAACAATCTGTCACCAAATCTCAGGAAGAATTAGCCGGATAGGCCTGTTTAAGGTGCCATACCAAACGACTAGGATCGTGGATAAGAGAAAATCTTTATCGTCTTGCAATCCTACTGAAGTCTTTGATAATTATAGATCCCTGCTGACCAAGACGAGAAGAAAAGTTGGAAGATCAAGACTGAGAAAGAAAGAACAGGAGACAAGGCGATACGAACAGGACTAGAGTGGAACTTCCAATGATTTATACAGGAACTCTTGGTGACGACGTCAGGTCCATATCAATACTAACTTATGTGGTGTATTCACCTTTTTAAAATCGTATTCTTGTCTATACTTTTCGAACATTAACCTGATACTTGGTTCTTATACCGGACATGGCAAATGTTGGGTTCCGATAAAATGTCTCTGTTGCAGCATCATGGGAGAATAAATTGATGTTTTCATCAAACTTGTCATTTGAGTTTAGGATAAAGTCAGGTAATATCTTCTCTGTAATTCATTCAAACATATTCACTGGGGGTGGGGGGTGTCAGAGGAGCTTTAAACCTAAAACTCCATTTATCTCTTTGATAGTTTGTTTTATTGGAAAATTGCTCATGACAAAAAGAAACCGATTTAAAATATTATTTACAATTTAAAAAATTAAATATCTTATACCGATAAAGTGAAAAATAAGGGAAATATCATTGCCGGTCGTGTGAAAGTTTAAGTGCAAGAGCCGATAATTAACTGTATGGAGAATGAATTGTTATGGAAGCTATCTTGGCAACGCTTAAACACGGGTGCTACTGTATGTCTGTAGTCTACTTTTTGAACATTAAATTGTTACTTGATTATTTTTTTTTACCAGAAGGAAGAGACCAAATCAAGAGTAGCAATAATGCAAACGAGATGAAGCTACAAAGGGCCACCGAGAGCCAGGAAGCGAGCACGTCACAAGCCACTCATAGCTGTATGTCCACCTAGGTGCCTCAGGATCTCAGGAACAACTTTTCTTTTGCTAGTGGCTTTACGTCGCACCGAAACAGATAGGTCTTATGGCGACAATGGGAATAGGAAAGGTATAGGAGTAGAAAGGAAGCGGCCGTGGCATTATTAGGGTACTGCGCCGGCATTTGCCTGGTGTGAAAATGGGAAACCACGGAAAACCATCTTCAGGGCTACCGACAGTAGGATTCGAACCCACTATCTCCCGGATGCAGAACAACTTACTTGAGAGGTAACCATGCATATGCTAAGCGATTATCTCGTCAACGAAGGGTACAACAGCTCGTAGCTTATGAAAAGCTGCTCCCAGATATTCATTTGAAACGAAAAACACGCAGAATAAACTATGAGACGAAACCCTGAGGGCGACTTCAACTAATATCTAAACACCATTTATCTTCTGATCTCACGAATCCAAGTCCGTGGAAAAGAGAACGCGAGTGTGCACACACTTAAGATGTGCAGCCTACGGCGTACAAGATGTAAGGAAGTTGAGCTGTGGCAGTGAAAGTCGGTTGACTATCCTTTCGCCAAATGACCCGGTCGGCAACTTTCACCTCGACATTGGGGAACAAGGACACACACCCCTTCATCGCTCTGCCTCATCTGCTTACAGAACATCTGTTAAAGTCATTGAACTAACGGAATATCTTGTAGTCGAAAAGTTTCTTTGAGTCACCTGACCTAGCACCAACATTAGTAAATTGGAACTATTTGTCCTCTCTCAGATAGTTGTAATATCAGCAACTTTGGGCTGGAAAGACTTGGGAGTAAGGAGACGAGCTGCTTGACTAAGCGGTATGTTCCGAGAGATGGTGTGGAATGATATGCCAATAAGCTTGAATGGAGTTTTTAAAAGTAGGGAATATCATAATATGAAGATTAAGTTGGAATTCAAGAGGACAAAGTGGGGCAAATATTCGTTTATAGGAAGAGGAATTTGGGATTGAAATAATTTACCAAGGGAGATGTTCGAAATATTTCATATAAATCATATTTAAAAAAAATAGTACGTGAACAACTGATAGGGAATCTGTCACCTGGGCGACAGCCGTATGAGGCTCCGAGATTTACCATCCACAGGTTACTTGATTTTGACAGCTACCGCCAGTCAATTTTGTATTTGAACGAACGACTCATATGCCCAACTCAGTATCTCTTATGAATTTTTAAAATTTAACTTGCAAATAAAGTGCATCCTAACTGAATGCTCGTATAAGAGTTTTACAGTTGAAAAAAAAAAGAGAGAGAGAGAGACTCAAAATAATATGTTTGGTGTTGAGCAGCAGCCACTAACACCTGTTTCGCGCAAGCGCTCTTCACAGTTAGGAATAACACGAATCCCTTATGTGCATTGAACATTATAGAACTATTAAAGCCAGTCTAGGGATGTGAGCCAGTCTCTTGCCCGGAGATCCCGGGTTCGATTTCCGGCCCGGTCAGAGATTTTTACCTGCATCTGAGGGCTGGCTCGAGGTCCACTCAGCCCATGTATGTATTTACAATTGAGGAACCATCTGACAGTGAGATAATGGCCCTCGTCTAGAAAACCAAGAATAAAATGGCCGAGAGGATTCGTCGCGTTGACCACGCATCAGTTCGTAATCTGTAGGCCAAGCAAGGCCTTTTAGGACTTTAGCACCATTGGATTTGTTTGGTTTATATACGTATTAAAAATAGGCCGGAGAACAAAGTTACACTTCATTTACGTACAACTGCAATCACAAAATGTCTTGAATCGGCTACGGTAGCTCAGCGTGCTATAGCGTTAACCAGTGTGTCAAATACCAATGGACGTTGGGAGTACGTGGCTTCGAATCTCTTGTCAGCTAGTTTGAAGTCATTTACCATGGTTTCTCAGTTTTTATCTTCGGGTTAATGCTGCTCAGTGTTACGGTCATTTCCTTCACACACCTAGACAAAACATTAAGATACACACCACGAAAACACAGATTATCAGACAGAATACACACACACAGCACAGGACGCTGGAAATAACCCGACCTCCTGAAAATGAAACAAGCGGGGTGAGAGGCTCAGGTAAAACAATGAAATGGCGTATGGCTTTTAGTGCCGGGATGTGTCCGAGGACTTCGGCTCGTTGGCGACCTGCGCGTCGTGATGAGGATGAAATGCTGATGAAGACGACACATGCACCCAGTCCCCGTGTCCGGGGAATTAACCAATTATGGTTAAAATTTCCTACCCAGCCGGGAATCGAACCCGGGACCCCTGTGACCAAAGGCCAGCATGCTAACCATTTAAAGGCTCAGGTGATAGTACACTGCCTTTGTGAGTTTAATTTGGTGCCTTAAATCCTGGCTCAGGCCGGTGGGATTTGAAGGTGCCCAAAAATGTCCGCTTCATGTCGGTAGATTTGCCAGTACGTAACAGAATTCCTGCAGGATAACATTCCAGCAATTCAGTGTCTCCGAAAATCACAAAAAATATTTAGTGGACGTAAAACCAATATTATCGATTACATTAAACATGAAATAACAAAATCCTTTGTAGGAAACAGTATTACATCCTCTTTTTTTCTGAGGGTACTAGCGCATACAAGGAAGGCAAAACGATGGTGATAGTATGCACGTACTTCCTGTTGTAGAAGGAAAGGATCCTTTCCACATGTTGCCAAGTCTGTATAAGTAAATGAACGGCTGGTTAAAGTTTCTTCTGTCTAGTAGTGGAACTGACCATGAGATTTACGAGTTAAGTACGCTTTCCGGAGGGAAGACTATAGTAAATCGCAAGGTAATATCAACCAACGGAAATCAATGCCTCGAAAAATGCTTATTTTTTCGAGAGCGCAGAAGTATTAGAAAGGAGTAGCAAACTCGCATAATTATAGAGAATCCCCGGATTACTACTTTGTCTATTCACTCACGATGCAGATCAGTGTTTCAGTCTCAAACAACAGTGCGCGGACGTTTATTCCAGGATATCCAGTTGTCCTTTCCCCTCACATATGGTTGGTTCTTGGTAGGTCATGCTAATTCGGACTGGACACCAGAGTGTGCGAAGGTTACTGGTTAAAAATTATACGTCAACAAAGGGTACGAACAGAAGTCCGTGAAATTACTAATTATCGGCCCGTCAGTAATGGGTACGTTCTGCTATAAAATGAATAATATTCTAGTGAGATCCATGCGATTATATGCTTCTGAAACTTGCGTATTGTCAAAATTGATTACATACACTTGGGCGTGTTCGAAAGGTAAATATTAAGGTGCCTTTATCGGCCAATTGAAGAACATGAGCATGGAGAAGGAGATACAACTTTGAACCTTATGAATTGTTTAATGAAACAGACATCGTTACAGCCAAAAAGACCGGGCGAGTTGGCCGTGCGGTTAGGGTCGCGCATCTGTGAGCTTGCATCCGGGAGATGGTGGGTTCGAACCCAACTGTCAGCAGCCCTGAAGATGGTTTTCCGTGGTTTCCCATTTTCACACCAGTCAAATGCTGGGGCTGTACATTAATTAAGGCCACTGCCACTTCCTTTCCACTCCTAGCCCTTTCCCGTCCCATCGTCGCCATAAGACCTATCTGTGTCGGTGCGACGTAAAGCAAAAGAAAAAAAGGCCAAAAAGGGCGGAGGACACGAATAGACTGGGCACATACTGGGCATAAACGACAATCGATTGGTCAAGTACATTTCAATATCGTTCCAGAAAGAACTAGGGAAGTTAGGAGACCTAAGCTGAGACTGAAAGTATGTGTGAGGAAGGTCGTAATTGAAGGAGCCAACATAAGTAGGAATGATGAAACATTTGAAGAAGGTCAGGGTCCAGAAGGAGCTGCTGAGCTGATGTTGCTGCTGCTGCTGATGATGATGATGATGAAAAAGATAACAACAATTAACAACTGAATGTATGTTGTACCGACATAGATAGGTCTTGCGGTGACGATGGGCTAGGAAAGGCCTAGAAGTGGAAAGGAAGCGGCCGTGACCTTAATTTAGGTACAGCCCCAGCATTTACCTGGTGTGAAAATGGGAAACCGCGGTAAACCATATTCAGGGCTGCGGACAGGGGGGGGGGGGTTGAACCCACTATCTCCCGAATGCAAGCTCTCTCGGTAATCTGTAAAACATGACCGAGACTGCGTAATAGTGCACCTTTAACTACAGGAGAGATATTCTCTCGTTTCCTTTTGTCCAGCTATGTCTCTTTCACCATGGATTACGTCTATTGGTAGAATGTTTCTCCCTTTCCACCGCGCTATCAGCTACAGAGAGACATTTCCGACCACCAAATCCCAGAAAGCTCGTATAACAACTGACATGTCCCCGATGACGAGGGCTTGTTACGAGACAAAGACGTTTTGTCCAAAGTGAGAGGCGACCTAGGACATTCAACAGGGATTAGAGCTACACGTGTGAGCCATATTCCTGGTTCGTGGACACTCGACTGGCGCCACGCTATTTCTTTTATTTTTCTGAATTCTAAAGTCAATTTCGAGGCGCGTTTAAGCAGTATTTCTCTTGAGGCATATGCTGTATAGTAACCAATCAATGTCGCCTTCTATAATTCAGTTCTCCTTACAAAATATATTTCAAAAGCCTACGGCGATAATATATCCTTTTAATAGCTAGAAACGAAGTACAATTGTTTTATATTTTCGGACCTCAGTAGCGAATTCTTGAAACCAGCGATATTTTGATTAGTTGCAATATTTATTGCTGTCTAACAGATACAAACATTGCTCAGTAACTATGATCTGTTATATTTTGATTACGGCTTTAACAGCCTGTAATGTACCTAATTAGTATTATGAACTAGGAGAACGTACCCGTTGTTGAAGGGCTGATAGTTGACGACGTCACTGACTTCTGTTTGTACACTTCATGGCCGTACAATTTTAACCAGAAATTTGTACACTCTTGTGTCCAGTCTGAATTAGCAGGATCTACCAATAACCAGCAAAATATCCAGCCGAAAGTGCTTTGGAATGCGTGCTTTAACACATAAGAGCCGAATTTCCTGGAGAACCATCAGAGTTAAAAAGGAACTTTGTGGAATTTTAGGTAAACGTGCCGCCCTTTATTTGGTGATAAGAATAACCATTTGCCCATTATTTTGTTTTTTAGCACAAGTTCAGTTAATTATTTACCAATTAGAATATATTTGCATTTGGATTAACTAACTGAGGTAGCCTATACCTATACCAAATATCAGCTCAATTGATCCTGTAGTTTAGGCGCGATGGAGTCAGAAATAATAATAATAATAATAATAATAATAATAATAATAATAATAATAATAATAATCATCATCGTCATCATCATCATCTTCCTTCCAAGTATTGGGACTTGTGTCCCGTTACGGTCTTGCATTTTTCTTTTTTGCAAGACTTGAAAGCAATCAAATGTCCTTCCGACGGGTTGCTAGCCTAAAGGAAATAATAATAATAATAATAATAATAATAATAATAATAATAATAATAATAATAATAATAATAATAATAATAATAATAATAATAATAATAATAATAATAATATTTTTTACATCCCACTAACTACTATTTTTACGCTTTTCAGGGACGCCGGAGTAAGACATGAAGAAGAAACTATTAAGCGATTTTCAATAATTTCTCAAATATTAGGTGAATATCTTTAAACAAAACGGAATGCACCCTTCGTTTAATTCCACACTTCTTCTTCTTCTTCTCTGAATCTGTCTTGGGACAGGTATCAGCTGGACAGCCTCCATGATTCTCCTAAGCATCTTGCTTCAGTTATTCATAGCTTCTCCCTTGTTTGACATCTGTTAACATTCTAAACCTTCTTCTTCCTCTTCCTTTTTCTTCCATCTATTTTTCACTCGATCACCCTCCGTTGAAGATCATTTCTACGTAGTATGTGACCCAACCAGGATATTTTCCTCTTCCTTATCGTTTTTATCAGGTGTCTCTTCTCTCCTACTTTTCTTAGCACTTCATCATTTCTCACTTTGTCTTTATCAAATAATAAAAATCTGAGTCTAACCACTATCTCTCTCTCTCTCTCTCTCTCTCTCTCTCTCTCTCTCTCTCTCTCTCTCTCTCTCTCTCTCTCTCTCTCTCTCTCTCTCTCTCCAAGGCCCAGACCATTATTTTCCTAGGTAAAATATAGTTCCCTTCATCCATCGAGTTTGTTCCTAGCCTTTACCTCCTCATGTCGAGTGTCGGTACCCTCCTGCTAATCTCACCACTTGCATGTCCTGTACTTCTAACTTATGAAGATTACTGCTAACCGACATATTGATAATGTGTAGTCTGCCGAACGTGGGGCAGTATCTTCACTCCCGTACAGCCGATGTACAGATAGTTTCGTCCGATTATCCGACAGCCACTTGTTTGCAATAGCAAACGGTGTAAATCCGGGAAATAATGATAAAAGTGTAGGATTTAAAACAACCCGGATTTGAAGCATTATTTTTAGCTCTCTTCAAGTTGCCCTGTCAGAAATTCAACGTCAGTTGGGAAAAACAATTTTGGTAGGAAACATGATGATGTAAGAAACCTCCACACAGGCCGACGTACTATATTATTATTATTATTATTATTATTATTATTATTATTATTATTATTATTATTATTAATAATAATAATAATATTATTATTATAGTCATCATCATAATGTTGTTCTAACTTTCTGAAGAGAAAAAATATGGTAGGTCTAATAACTATGTCCCAGGATCAATAGTCTAAATTATCCAGTCCGAAATGCATCTGGAAATCAGTAAAAGTGTCAGTAATAAGAATGCTACTGGTTTTATGTCCCACTAACTATGTTTACGGTCTGCGGAGACTCCAAGGAGCTGGGATTTTTATCATCAGGAGTTCTTTTACATGCAGGTAAATTTACCGACACAAGCTGCTGTATTTGAGCACCACCAACTTGGGCTGAGAATGCCAGCGCTCTGTCGTCTGTCACTCAGCCTGGCAGGCTTTATCAATCTTTTTGAGAAATTCCATTGATCCCAAACATGAATATCCCGAAAGGGGTTATTTTATACGACTATGTAAAAGTCTTTGACAATAAAGTAATTAGCTATATATATATGTGTGTCAGAAGGAATTATGAACACCTGAAGTCGAACTCGTAAAGTTTACCTTGTCATCTTGTGCCAGATTTTTGTATCGGTGGAATCGACTCCATACCCCTAACACTTGCACGCTCGAAGAGGGGGTGTTTAAAAATGGCAGGTTCTAGAGCGTAGTGAGAATGTGTCCAGCTTGATATTGATAGAGTCAGAACCGAGCCGGCAGACTGTAGAACAATTTTATTCTATTTACAAATAATGAACTGATAGTTATTTCCAAAATAGTATTATTTATTACTAATTGAATTATCATTTCGTTTTCCATTTACAAACTTACTTGACATTATTCGATCTCGAATTTTACTTCACCTTTGAATATGTGAGGAGAAATTTCCTTGCCATTTTCAGTCTCAAGGGAGATGTCACATCTGATCCAGAAATGGAAAGAAAACGTTAGCTTTACGCTGCTGTTGATATGGTGATCATAGCCATAACATCATTGCAGTTTTATGTGCATTCCGAACCACAGAGACGTGACATTTCATTTCGAAATCGTTCCTGTACTGGTCGAGATTCGAACCGAAGCCGTCTTGTAAGAAGCCAGAGACGATGCTACTCGGCTATCACATACCGTAATTTGAAAGGGGGATAGCTAGTCCTTGGTGTTACACCTCTTAAAAACTTTAATTATCAGCTAGGAAAGATGATAGACTTGCGGCTATCATGAAACGCAACCTTTATGGGACTGGAAAGGGGTAGTTAGATAGGCAATTCGGAAGGGGTAATGGATTTTTGAATGGCACCATCTTAGCATTTAAATGATGCTAAATTAGGGAAAACCCGCGAATGGATTATGGATAATAGAGGGGTGTATATCCATCTCCCTACCGACTCCATGGATAATAATAACCACGATCAATGATTTAGCTAGACGGGTCGGCATATTCATTCATGACTGTTAAGCAAGTTGAATAGCGGACATTGAACTCCAACGAAGATGTAAACTTGGAACAGTCAGTCAATACGTGGGACATAACATGGCTGAATGATTAGTTAAAAATAGATGAGTCATATCACGCCAAAGTTAAGTTTTCATAGAATATTTTTTTCAATTCCAAGGCATGTGCGAAATATTTCGCTACGTGTGCAGGGGTTCCTTCCCCTAGGATGAGGAAACACGTGCGATCCCTACTCCCTCCCTGTGACGTCACCACGACGCCAGGTCAACGACCTCGTGGCAATCAATACTCCCCCGCTGCTGGATGCACCCATCACGGCACGGAAACTACACACGTTCACAACAAAGTCGCACCTTGCGTAGTCGATCTTAGGAGGGTGGCCGCTCACCACGAGGAGCGATTGAACGAGTTCTATGTCCAATAACACACCACTTGCTTGTCTGTAGTGGTTTTCTATTGGAGGGTCGTGATCCTGGTGGCATTTTCATTAATATGGTATTTCAAATTCGTCATTTTAAATGTAAAATATTATATAATACTGAATTGTTAGAAAAAATACAAAACATAACCGGTAAACTTAAAATTGAAAAAAAAATGAAATGAAAACCTACAACTTGTCTCGCTGTCATTGACCGGGTCAGGGATGGAATGAATGAAGCCCCATCTTGTGGCGAGGATAGGAAATGTGCCGGGTGCCGAGGCCAGTCGCACTCCTCTGGGGCAATTACTGACGGATGAATTGAAATGATAATGGAAAGTGTTGCTGGAATGAAAGAGGACAGGGAAAACCGGAGTACCCGGAGAAAATCCTGTCCCGCCTTACTTTGTCCAGCACAAATCTCACATGGAGTGGCCGGGATTTGAACCACGGAACCTAGCGGTGAGAGACCGACGTGCTGCCACATGAGCTACGGAGGCTTATAAAATTGCAAAAAGGTAACGGTTTAATTATTCATTGCTCCGCAGACGGTTGGCGTCAAAAAGGGCATTCCGGCTGTAAAAAGGGCCAAATCCACATATGGCATTGGCGACCTCACTAGCATGTGCGGAAGCGGTAGAAGACGAAGAAAAACATTTTAGTCATTAAAGTCGGCGTGGTACACGTTGCTTTCTTCAAACTAATTTCAAAGTATCTGTTTTTGTTTTAACAAGTTGCTTTACGTCACACCGACAAAGGTAGATCTTATGGCGACGATGGGATAAGAAAGAGCTAGACATAGGAAGGAAGCGGCCGTGGCCCCAGCATTTTCCTGTTGTGAAAATGGGAAACCACGGAAAACCATCTTCAGGGCTGTCGACAGTGTGCTTCGAACCCATATCTACTGAATACTCGATACTCTCCGCATTTAAGCGACTGCAGCTAACGAGCTCGGTTTTTTTTTTGTATCAAGCTCAGCTATTTTTGTGACGATAGTGATTACATATCTGTTTCTTTCGTCCTATAACAGTCCTGCGCAGATATACAAAATATTATCCGTATCCGCTCCGTATTCGCACTTCCTGCATCCGCACCCGCAATCGCGAATGATTATCCGTGGATATTGCAAGTATTTAACAGTATTATGCCCAAGGTATTAAAATGGGTATATCTGTTAATATGATGCAATAGAGGCGTGACACCCGGCACCAGCCCTCCCTACAGTGACAGGTTTGTGAGGGATTTCCTATTGCGACACTTCGCGAAATATTGAGCGGTTCTCTTTCGGAACCTTTGTCCCGTCCTTTCACTGATTGCGGGCAGGAGCCAGTTAGGCTTGGGTCAGATTTACGGGTTTATAGAGACGAGGCTCTTTGCACTCGTATATCTCCACTCTCCCACACCAGTGTCAAGGGTCACTTCACCACAAGCAAAGATAATTTCATGAAATGTATGTAAGACTGACCTGTTGAGATACCCCTGAGTATACCAGAGTGAAAATCAATAAACATTATTATTATTATTATTATTTATAAATCATCAGTAAAATAATCCGCACTGGCATACAGTTTTCATCCGCCAAGACACTAAATACGCAGATATCCGCGGATAAATCTTCATTTTCTTATCTTTTAGAAATAATTTGAGCTTAACAAGTAGATGGAATTATTATTTTCAGATTTGTATACCTTTAATCTTACTCCAATATTATTATTATAATTCTTCGAGAAGGAAACAGAGTCAACAATGAATTACACGGAGAGTCAGCTGATTTGAATGCGCGCGCAGTGAGACTCATAGTGCTGCCAACACTCCAAGTTAATTGTGATCGCTATTTCATGGTTAGGGAAAAAAGGGCCGTTGCGTTCAAAGGGCGAGACCCCCTGGTCTACGATAATCTAGAAGTTATGGACTAGTAGAAGGATGCGACGTACAGTCCATCTCAACACGGTGCGGGTTGAGTAAGATGGAAGAACAACCGACCATTTTCTTACACTCAGACTAACGTTTAAGCTTTTCAGAACTTAGTACTTCAAGAGATACTGCGGTGGATATTTGTCCATCTATCTTTGTGCTGTTATATTTGAGTCCTGGGACACTCATTTGTCGAAAGTTAAGGGCATCTTTCTTTCTCTTCATTACCTCTATGAATCGCCTTAACAATTACTCTAGCTAGCAATAGAATATGAAAGAATAAGCAAGGGGAATATTACACATTTTCAAATTCGGATTTGTTACCCCCTACAGTACGCCTACTTAGAAACTCAACTTTGTTTAAAGTAGTCAATAAGAAATTAACCATTATGGTTTTCTAGGCAGTTGTATTGTTGTAGCGATAGAATTTTAAAGTAATAGCAGGGCCGAGTAGCTCAGACAGAAGAGCGTTGGCCTTTTGGTCAGAGTTTGTAGGTTCGATCTTGGCTCAGTCAACTGGTATTTGAAGGTGCTCAAATACGTCAGGCTCGCGTTAGCAGATTTACTGGTACGTGAAAGACCTTCTGTGGAGCATAATTCCGATATACTGGTGTCTCCGAAAACCGTAAAAGTAGTTAGTGGGACGTAAATCCAATAAATCTGGGACAATAAATGGAATAAAAAATATTAGTTGCTTGTAACTTGTTTTAGTTATCCCTCTTATGACAATCGTCAGTAACAGAGAAGCACATACGTTTCCAGATTTAAATGTTGGTCCTTATAATAGAAATGGGCACAAGGAACGTCTTAAAAACAGTATTGAAATAAATTCACCAAGCCCAGTACTTTGATGACTACAGAAGAACATATTATACCAAACTTCATTCAGATGCTGGGTGTTTGGTAGTTCTAAAAGGATATCGGGAAGTTTGCCCTTAAAACGTGTTCTTTAACGACCTCATAACTCTACCGTAAATGGCTCTTATATGCAAAGCGGACTGCGTCAGAATTTCGATCCCGCAACCTTGACCAGTGGAGGCGAGCATCTAAGTGTGCTACTTTTTTTTACTATTTGCTTTACGTCGCACCGACGCAGATAGGTCTTATGGCAACGATGGGATAGGAAAGGCCTAGGAATAGGAAGGAAGCGACCGTGGCCTTAATTAAGGTACAGCCCCAGCATTTGCCTGGTGTGAAAATGGGAAACCACGGAAAACCATCTTCAGGGCTGCCGACAGTGAGGTTCGAACCCACTATCTCCCGATTACTGGATATTGGCCGCACTTAAGCGACTGCAGCTGTCGAGCTCGGTTACAATAACACAAATAAATCAGATAGTTTTATTAGATAATGGCGTCTCCACCTTGAGACATCCAATAACAGTAAGTTAAATTTTTAATGAAGATGTCAGACATTAACACATCAACATGACCTCTAATGAAGGTATTTATTTCCGGAAGGAGAGCTCATTCATGAAAGTGAAGTATGCCGCTCATAAACTTCTAGAACGCTCCAAGGCTTCCACTGACATAAAATCAAAGGTATGCTGGGTGAAAAATCATTAATGACGCCACAAGGTTCTCACTTTATTGACAACCTTGGAAGACTTACCACACTTTTTCACGTGGAACCTTGTAATTTTTACTTACTCTGAAAGCAGGAGGACACCGGTAGTATTACTCCGACTATTTTATGAAAGCCTTCGTTAGGTAACAGGTAAGACGTTTGTTTTTCGTTTGAAAAAACAAACAAAAAAAACCGGCATTCCATTTGCGAGATTTACATCGCATCAAAATCTCAACTGGCTAGTGTAGGATTCTTTCTTTTCCTGGCCTTTTCCTTATTACTTGAGGTCAGCGCTACTTGTAGCCTAACGTGAGAGATTATTCACTATTGCGCACCCCCCGAGCTAGAGGAATTGAACTCGGATAAAATCCTCCGTTCTGATCCGAAGACCACTACTCTGATAATTCAGGCAAAGAGCCGGACTGCGAACTAGTTTCGATATTTTAAATATGAAGATGGAACCATGACTACATGGCATAGGTAGCAAACACAGAAAAAATAGCCAAGTCGTCTCCATACAGGTCGGAAGTGGTGGAAGGTAAAGGCTTCCACTATCCGCAACCTCGGCACATGGTGGGGTAGAGTGGTTAGCTCTATGCCCGGCCGCTTTTGCCCTTAGGAATTAACCTGGTACTCATGTTTAGTGTAGGCTGAGTGAACCTCAGGGCCATGTGCACCGGGGAATCGAACCCACGTTCTTCCGGGTGAACCGAGCACGCCTTTGCCGCCTCGGCCAAGCATCCCCTATAGGCAATAAACACCTTCTCATTTTATTGACAGCTTTGAAAGATTTACTACACTTTTTCATGTGGAACCGTGCAATGTTTACTTACTCTGACACCGGTAGTAATATTTCTGATTATTCAGAATATTTGATGAAAGCCTTCATTACGTGACAGCTACGGTGGAAGGTAAAGGCTTCCCTCTTGAGAATACCTTCGAGATCTGGCGGACACAGATTATAACATCCTTCCTTCCCTTTTATAAAAACAGCATTTTACAAAATGCCATAAGAAAACATGTTTCGCCAATAGAACTCAAAATGTTTGATGGCATATGGTTACAACGTAGCATTTGTTTCCAAACAGTACAAATGTACAGAACAAAGAGGTTTAAACATACATTTGTTAACATCGCTATGAACTTCGTAGACAAGTTCTTGGTGGTCTTGCAATTGCTGTTAATGAATATACAACAGCCAATGAAGCTCATAAGTATATTTGTCTCTTTGCTCCCTTATCAATGTGGTTTAGAATCCAATGGGTCTTTGAGACAAATAAAGAAGGGCAAGGTGCTTTAATATCGGGTAATGTTAAGTGAGCTTCACATTCAGACATTCACAGCTAGTGAGTTCAGGTTCCTGAGGAACGTCCTGGGGGAGGAAATTTTTTTCAGTAAATATTTAATATCTTGTATCATCATACTCATTGCTCTGTCCCAAAGTCCATGAAGGCCCTTCGAGTAGTGGAAGGTAAGGGCTTCCACAATCTGTAAACTCGACACTAACTGGGATAGAATGATTAGCTCAATATTCGGCTGTCCTTACCCCAAAAATTAACCCAGCACTCATTTTTGGTGTAGCCTAGGTGAACCTTAGGGCAATTTCTCCCTAGATATGGATATCTCGTTTCTAAACTTTTCGGCTTCCTGACGGAGAATCGAACTTACATCCTCCTCAGTGAACGGAACATACCTTTACCATCTCGGTAATCGCAGTAATTTACAATTTACGAAATATCCGTGAAGACCACGGGGCGCCAGCTGCGACAGATAGTCAATCTACTGCTTCCACTTTATTTTTATATTAATCTAACCAGTCCGACTTCCTTTGGTTAAAGTTTGTTCTTTTCCAAAACCCATCTACCTCAGTGGCGCAATGTGTTAGTCGATGTCCGCTGTCAAGATATCGGCTCCGGTCCGACATAAGGTCAAGAGCATTTCAGGAAGTCAAAATGCGACAACTTCGAGTTAGTGGTTTCAAGAACTTCAGCGAGACTAAATAACGACATCTCTTAAAATATCTCATAATTAAAGGGATTTAAAAAATTGACACAAACCCTAGACTTAGGAACACTCTCATCCAGTCAACAGGGCCTATTAACATTAGCCTTACTCAATGAACAATCATTATTCACCATGGGATTGTGTGTCAGGGGTCGGGAGGTCGAGTCACTGGTGACCTTGCACTTTGTATTCTCTTCGTAATCATATGTATGAACATATACGCATTAATAACTGTAGGCCGCTTGAGTTTCACAAACTTGACCTCATTTCGATCATTCAGGTGCATTAAGACTACAGGATCTACGGCCGATATTTTACATTAACTGGAAATGACAAAGGCCGGCCCTGCGGTGTAGGGGTAGTGCCTGCCTCTAACCCGGAGGCCCCGGGTTAGATTCCCGGCCAGGTCAGGGATTTTTACCTGGATCTGAGGGGTGGTTCGAGGTCCACTCAGCCTACGTGATTACAGTTGAGGAGCTATCTGACGGTGAGATAGCGACCCCGGTCTAGAAAGCCAAGAATAACGGCCGAAAGGATTTGTCGTGCTGACCACACGACACCTCGTAATCTGTAGGCCTTCGGGCTGAGCAGCGGTCGCTTGGTGGGCCAGTGACAAAGACAACACACAGAATATTCCAGCAATTATTGTACGGGTGATCTTGGGAGCAAGGTGCTCCGAACTGAGGAAAAAACATAGCCCTGCTGTTATTATTATTATTGGCCGGCCCCGTGGTGTAGGGATAGCGTGCCTGCCTCTCGCCTGGAGGCCCCGGGTTCGATTCTCGGCCAGGTCAGGGATTTTTCTCTCGACCTGAGGGCTGGTTCGAGGTCCACTCAGCCTACGTAATTAGAATTGAGGAGCTATCTGACTGTGAGATGGTGGCCCCGGTCTCGAAAACCCAGAATAACGGCCGAGAGAATGCGTCGTGCTGACCACACGGCCCTTCGTAATCTCTGCAGGCCTTTGGGCTGAGCAGCAGTCGCTAGGCAGGTCAGAGCCCTTTCAAGGCCGTTAAGTGCCGCGGGGTTTGGTCTGGTTTTTATTATTATTATGATTAATCTGATTGATCTTATTGGCATTTTCGTAATCTATGTGTAGGATTAGGCTACGGGGAGCAACATTACAGCAATAGTGCAGTTACAAAACATATGTCTATATGTCAGCTATATCAGGTTGAACTTCTTGTCTGCGAAGAAAATTTAAGAACTTTACATATTTCAGATCTCCTAAATACGGGCTACACCAAAATTTGAAATGTTGAAATATTCGTAATTGTGGTACTTCCTACTTCTCTATCCCCATCAACTAACGTTCATTCAATAAAATACGGATTTAGAATTTATTTCAGGCACTGGAACACTACTCACAAATTCAGGCCTATACTCACCTCAACAGATCTATGATGGTGGCGTTAATGACGATAATAATTGCTGTTCTAAGAAAAAATCTGCCAGGATAATAATAATAATAATAATAAATATAATAATAATAATAATAATAATAATAATAATAATAATAATAATGGATAACTGATCTACTCACTGGTCACTTCAGATTAAAAGGACATCTATGTAAGATGGGAATTGCTGAAAATTCATCCTTTGCTAGGCATCATAAAGCAGACTAAACTGTCAAACACTGAGTAAGTGGCGGCGCGGCTTGGGTCACAGGACTATTAGCTTGCATTCGGGAGGTAGTGGGTTCGAACCTGATTGTCGGCAGTCCTGAAGATGGTTTTCCGTAGTTTCCCATTTCCACACCAGGCAAATGCTGGGGCTGAACCTTAGTTAAGGTCACGACCAGTTCCTTTCCACTCTCAGCCCTTTCCTATCCCACCGTCGCTAGAAGACCTCTCCGCGTTGGTGCGACGTAAAGCATTTAAAAAATGCCAAACGGATACTTTGTAAACGTGAAGCCATAGCCACGCTCTGCAAGGGTATTCGAAGGAACACCTGCGTTTAATTTTAAGAACATTCCCAACAGTAATAGATATTGTAGAATAAGTGTGATGTCTTTGGAAGTACTGGAGAGGTAAGAAAGTGTCTCATCCAGTACTGGTTAAGCTACTGCTGTAGTAGAACTGAACAACTTATCTTCATCACCATTTCATTTTCCTCCGTTTCTGCTTCCATGCAATGTAAATCGATCAGCGGATTGTAACGATTACCGTAATGTAACGATTACCGGAATGTAACTATTACTGGAATGTAACGATTACCGGAATGTAACTATTACTGGAATGTAACGATTACCGGAATGTAACTATTACTGGAACGTAACGATTACCGGAATGTAACTATTACTGGAATTTAACGATTACTGGAATGTAACGATTACTAGAATCTAACGATTACCGGAATGTAACTATTACTGGAACGTAACGATTACCGGAATGTAACTATTACTAGAATTTAACGATTACTGGAATGTAACGATTACCGGAATATAACTATTACCGGAATGTAACGATTACTAGAATGTAACGATTACCGAAATGTAACGATTACCGGAATGTAACGATTACTAGAATGTAACGATTACCGGATTGTAACTATTACTGGAACGTAACGATTACCGGAATGTAACTATTACTAGAATTTAACGATTACCGAAATGTAACGATTACCGGAATGTAACGATTACCGGAATGTAACTATTACTGGAACGTAACGACTATCGCAATGTAACTATTACTGGAATGTAACGATTACTGGAATGTAACTATTACTGGAATGTAACGATTACCGGAATGTAACTATTACCGGAATGTAACGATTACTAGAATCTAACGATTACCGGAATGTAACGATTACAATTTTGTTTCAAGACGTAAATTACGACTAAAAATTAAATTTTAAAAAAGTAAGTTAATGATTACAATAAAAATTACTAAAAAGTATTCGTTACAATTAATTGTATTAGTTTACTCAATTACTTCCCAGTTCTGGACTTAAGCTGACCAAGCACTTTTGCTTCCAGAACTCACTTCATTAGTGCTTCCAGTGGTGTGTGAGACCGATTCGAATGTAAATAACGCTTTGTTTCCCGTAGAGCTGTAGAAAGTGATCGGAACCAATGACCCAAACAGCTTATATAACCAACAACGTTCACATAGCATTCTTGTGTTCCAACAGCAGGTTTATAGCGTGTCAAGGTTGAATTGGCTGATCCCGGAACCACAATATAAAGATCGACGTGTAGGAGAAGGGACCAGTTCCCAACAACTTCCAGAACACTCCTTCATTCAAACACACTGTTTTGAGAAGAGAACGTTAGTTTAACATCAATAACTCGGGTACCATCCTACTCGAAATAATTGCTTTGGGATTTAAATCTTTAGAACTGACTTCAGTGGGCAGCTTCTTTGTGCATGAGACTATCGTATCATTCAAGAACCCGTCTGCCCAATGATCGAGTTGCTATTATTGCAGCACTCTGCAGGAGGAAAGGAAGAGAGAGAATATACACCAGATCGCCATCCGTATTAAGGTATCTAACGGATCAACCTCCTAATCAGTTCACATAGAACAATAGTGGTTCAGTCGGCCTCGGGTTCGATTCCCGGCCGGTTCGGAGATTTTAACTTCATCTAGTTGATATATCTGGCTCGGGGGATGGATGTTTGTATGCGTCTTAAATGTATAAGTTCAATTCATCAAGTCAATTCATAACTAATAATAAGAAACAATATACAAAATTGTAGCTGGCTGAATGGTCAATAAGACCGAAAGCCAAAACTTAAAAAAAGAAAGAAAAACAAACAATAGTGACATACTCTTGTTAGCCTGTTTCGAAATCGACTACGTATTACGTTCTTCAGTTGGACTGAACCGTGTCGTCGTTCTATGTTCATTGTGTATATACTGTAGACGTTTATAATACGTTATTCTTGATCATGAAGACCGATGTACTCTTTTTCGACCTGAAGACGTTTCAACTAAAAGTGATGTATATTTTTATCCAGAGATGATATGCTGTGACATAAATATGCAACAGGATTAAAAAATTGATTTTCGTGCCTCGGCAGGAGCTTCTATGAGCCAATGGATACTATTTAACACTTATGCGCATTTTAATGATAACCGGTGTCTGTAGTTTTTAATTTTCCTGTCGGCGCGTTAAACGACATATTTTGAATGTGAAATTCGGAACTCAAGTGTTTCTCATAACGCTAATAACAGAAGAAAGGACGTTTGAAACCATATTATTATTATTACTTGTTTAACGTCGTACCAACACATCCTTTTCGGCGACGGAAGGATGGGAAAGAGCTAGGATTGGGAAGGTAGCGGACGTGGCCTTAATTAAGGTACAGCTCCAGCATTTGCCTGGTGTGAGAATGGGAAACCACGGAAAACCATCTTCAGGGCTGCAGACGATGGGATTCGAACCCTGTATCTCCCGACGAATGCAAGTTCACAGCTGCGCGATTTTAACCGCACGGCTAATTCGCTCAATATTATTATTATTTATAAAGAATTTCATGATCGCTTAAGGAAACGGTATATCCTGTCCCGAATCCTATCCCGAATGCTGCAACAAAAATTAGCCATTTCCAGTTTTATAACATTTTTTAAATCAGGAGATACATTTTACCGTACCAGAAAAATTATATTGAACTTTGCTTGAGAGTATACTGTAGAAATTGTGAATATAACCCTTAGGTGCTTAACCGTATGTTAAGTTGGAGTAAGGTAAGGATTATTATGCCCGAAGGCAGGTCCGAACCTCCGCAGAGGTGTTCCTGAGCCGGAGTTTACGTGCGGGAGGGTGGCCAGTTCCTTTCCTTTCCTCCATTCCCTTACCCCCCACCAACAGCGCGTGGCAACCCATCCAACTCCTGACCACGCCCAATGTTGCTTAACTTCGGAGATCTCACGGGATCCGGTGTTTCAACACGGCTACGGCCGTTGGCTTGAGTTGGAGTAGAGACCAAAAAAAAAAAAAAAAAAAAACCACTCAAACATATTTATTTATTTATTTATTATGCTCCTTTATAACTCTTCTATTGTTTGTAGCTGTAAGTTATGAATGAGTAGGAGAAGGGACCGTCGCCTCTGTGGTGTAGTGGTTAGCGTGATTAGCTGCCACCCCCGGAGGTCCGGGTTCGATTCCCGGCTCTGCCACGAAATTTGAAAAGTGGTATGAGGGCTGGAACGGGGTCCACTCAGCCTCGGGAGGTCAGCTGAGTAGAGGTGGGTTCGATTCCCACCTCAACCATCCTGGAAGTGGTTTTCCGTGGTTTCCCACTTCTCCTCCAGGCAAATGCCGGATGGTACCTCACTTAAGGCCACGACCGCTTCCTTCCCTCTTCCTTGCCTGTCCCATCCAATCTCCTCATCCCTCTACAAGGCCCCTGTTCAGCATAGCAGGTGAGGCCGCCTGGGCGAGGTACTGGTCATTCTCCCCAGTTGTATCCCCCGACCCAAAAAGTCTGAAGCTCCAGGACACTGCCCTTGAGGCGGTAGAGGTGGGATCCCTCGCTGAGTCCGAGGGAAAAGCCTACCCTGGAGGGTAAACAGATTAAGAAAGAAAGAAAAAAGGAGAAGGGACCAGTTCCTAATAACTTCCAGAACACTGGTTTGAGAAGAGAACGATAGCTTAACATCAGTAAAGCTTTCTTAGGGAAACTGGGGTATGGAAGAGTTTGGAAATATCTGGCGAAGATAGCACAGAAGATGTCGGCTAAAACTGACAATGACACGATGGTGAAATACGAATTATTTTCAGATACGGTACATACAGTAATTTACGGATTTTAGAAGTACAAGCAAATAGGGAATACAATTTTCGGTAATAATGAAATCTACTTTCTTGAGCTCATTCAGGGCCGTTTGGTCGGAAATTCACGCAAGGTAGAGGGGCCTGTTAACTTCCACTCCACGAGCACATGGTAACCATGCTATGCTTGCTATGCCCGATGTTAAACAGTAGGATTGGGGTAGGATTAGGATCAACATGACTCGCACGGCACAGGTGGACCTACTGTACAACAGGCCGGGACAGCTAGTGTGGACGAAACATGCAGCACATTATGTGACGTAAGCTGCGTGTGTTGCTTGTTCTCTGTTTGTCAGGAAGCCTGTCGTGAAATGAGTGTTCGTATATTCCAATAAAATTCCTATTTTTTTCTGCTTTTTTCCTTTGCTTCGTGTTTACGTCGCTCTAAGACTTTTACGGCGACAATGGGGAAATGGCAAGTAAAAGATTGATATTATTAGTTTTACGTCCCACTAAATAATACGTTTACTGTTTGTGGAGACGCCGGTGCCCCAGAATGTTGTCCCTTAGGAGTTCCTTTACATGCCGGTAATCTTGCAACACGAGCAACGGACTGGGAAGATAGAAGCCCCGACATTTGTCTGGTGTGAAATTTGGAAACCATGTTCAAGCTTGTTGACGATGGGGTTCTAATTCACAATTTCCCGAGAGCATACTTACACCGCAGCCAACTCGCTCGTAAGTACACATTTCCTTTTTTGCTAGCCGTCTAACATAATACATTTACTTAGAAATTTCCAGCCAGGCTAAGAAAGAGGAGAGTGGAGAAGAGAGCGGCCGTGGCTTTATTTAAGGTACAACCGTAGCATTTGCGTGAAAATGGGGAAACTGCTGTAAATCATGTTCAGAAACACCAACGCTGAAGTTCGAATTCGTTAGAATTCACCATCTCCCGAATGTTACATCTACACGACGTGGTACCACACAACCAACTGGCTCGGCCCCACACAGTTAGTACGTGGAACTGTTGACCATACTATCCGCAGCGTGAACCTCACCCTGTTACATGTCCATTCCATTGCAGTTTTCTACAACAACTGTTCAAGAGTGCGTCTTCCTCCGTCAATACACGTTCTTCAACGACGTAAACGTTCAAAGACCCCAAGACATGTGCCACAGAAAGTACGCAGCTGGGAGCTACGAGTGACGAACTCTTCCTCATATGCACCGTCTCGCTCGAACGAAAACTTACTGAGTGTTGTCACAGCATAGACATTGCATTCTAACGTCATCACTTGTGTAATAGAATGTGTAATATTCACGATTTTGAAGAATAAGAATTATAACTAATGTTTACATTAGTACATTTTCTGATTTTGTCACTCAATAATTCGTTTCAGACTCCACGGTTGTTTAGTAAAAATGAGATTGTTTCGGTCCCTTATCCACCTTAGAAGCTGGAGTATCGAATGTTGGTACACCCTGTATATATGAAACACCAATTATTTATATAAATATTTCATTTAAATTATAGTTAAAATATTTGACACTTTGTAATGTTTCTCTTAGTTTATTTTTTTATCAGTAATAAATAACTGCCGTTCAGTAATCACTAACAAACAACTTTTTTATTTAGTCAGGTAATAGAAAACCTCTGCCTGTTGCCATTTCCTGACGGATGCAGTACTTTTGCATCGGTCTCTTGGCACAGGCCAGAGCAAAATGTAACTTCCACCGAAGTCCCAGTCTCATTTATGGCTGTGACCTTAGGAAAGCTGCTGAGATATGGGTAATGATGAGCATGATTTGTGTTGCTCAGTGTTATGAAAGGTGTTATTCATAGGGCTGGTCGTGCTGAAATAGCGCTTTCTGGTCTAGTGAGGAAAGCAATGGCAAACTACCTCACGTCTCATCTTGTCTAGTACACCCCATCTTGACGCCTCCATCTAATTTTGGGATTTCCTTATAATCGCATAACCTCTGACGGTGTTATGTGAGGTCCCAACCAACCTCTTGGCTGATGACCTAACGGACAAGAGAAAACCTAAATAAATACAAATTCTTAAGTAGACCTCTTAACAGTTCTTTGCTTATTTGGTTCACACCTGTCACTGCGTTGTGCAGGTTACGAGAGACCTGCCTATCAAACCAGCTATTCTTGAGGCCAATGTCACATATGGCACCTCAGTTTGTCATGCGTGCACTGGACCTTCGTCCGGTTTAGACAAACAATTCTGCACGCTTACATGAACATTTTCAGATATGGAAATGAGAGAAAGCTTGACGCACTCCCTCCAACCCTACTGAAATGATCATTAGCGGGAAGGATGGAAAGCTAGTGGCCAGGAGGCAATTCATCACGGCGAGCGTTTCAGCGTCTGTCAAGCAGTAGACAAACAGTGAAGAAAGTCACTGCATTTGACCCACTGATATTTTCCTCGTACAGTCCATATGGCTGAGCTCGAAATAGCTCACCACTGCCACACCGACCTCAGGAGCTTCCGGGAGTATCATCGTCAGGCAATGTGGCATTGATAGTCATACCTCTAGACAGTCACGGCTGTGAATGCATCATGAAATATGATTGTTCTAAGAAACTCAACTGAGCGCTTATTGTAATCACCGACAAATATTGATTTTTTTAAGAATCAAACTACGATACCACTCTTCTTCTTCTTCCTGGCCTTTATCCACATTTCTTGGGATTGGTACATCGTGATGCCCTTCCTGATGTCCACACTATGTGGAGGGATGTAATCGCTATTGTATGTTTCTGTGGTGGTTGATAGTGTGGTACTGCAGGGTGTTGTGTGTATTGAAACGATCACACATAGGCTATCCAGTCCCCGAACCAACGGAATTATCCAAGCTCAGCGATAAAACCGACGCGGCCGGGCAGAACCGAAGACCACTGTGCTGATCATTCAGACAAGAAGCCGCAGTACAATACCACTATAGGGTCGGCACTTCATCTGGATTTGGCCCAGTTTCATGACCGGAAGCCGGTCGCGTGGCGCAGAGGTAGCATGGTTGCCCCTTACCCGGAAGCCCCGTATTAGATTCCCGGTCAGGGCAGAGAGTTTAACCTGAATCTAAGGGTTAATTCGAGGTCCATTCAGCCTACGTGATTACAATTGAGGAGCTATCTAACGGCGAGAAAGCGGCACCGGTCTAGAAAGCCAATAATAACGGCCAAGGGGATTCGTTGTGCTGACCACACGGCACCTCGCAATTTGCAGTTCTTCAGGCTGAGCAGCGGTTACTTGGTAGGCTATGACCCTTCGGGGTGGTTCGGTTTGATTCACGGCCGGAGGTCCATCATGACGCCGTACTTAATTGGGATATATTATTATTATTATTATTATTATTATTATTATTATTATTATTAATATTATATTGGTTTTTACGTCCAATTAATTATTTTACGCTCTTCGGAGACGCCGAGGTGCGGGAATTTAGTTCCGCATGAGTTATTTTACGTTCCAGTAAATCTACCGACACGAGTTTGACGTATTTGAGCATCTTCAAATACCACCGGCCTGAGTCAGGATCGAACCGGCCAAGCTGGAGTCAGACGGCCAGCGGCTCAACCATCTGAACCACTCAGCCCGGCCGACATAATAATTGTTGCTGTGGCTTAATTTCAAATGCTGTGGGTAGGCCTAAACTTCGAGCAGGAACTGTTTAGTAGTTTCTTACTGATGATTATGATGATGATGATGATGATGGCAGCTCATTATGTCTTCAGGTCTGAATGGCTCAAAAGGTAGAGAGAGGAGGATTTCTGACCTTAAGATGGATTCCGGTTCAGTCCAGAGACATTTAAACGTGCTGAAACATACCGGTCTCGTGTCGGCAGATGGACCGGCACTTAAAGAACTCATGCGAAACAGAATTCCAGTATCTCTCCGTCTCCAAAAAACCATTAAAGTACTTTTTTCTACAAGTTGCTTTTACGTCGCACCGACACAGATAAGTCTTATGGCGACGATAGGACAAGAAAGGGCTAGGTGTGAGAAGGAAGCGGCCGTGGCCTTAATTAAGGCACAGCCCCAGAATTTGCCTGGTGTGATAATGGACAACCACGGAAAACCATCTTCAGGGCTGCCGAGAGTTGGGTTCGAACCCACTATCTCGCGAATATTTGATACTCGCCGCACTTAAGTGACTGCAGCTACCGAACTCGGTCGTTAAAGTATTTAGTGGGACGTAAAACGAATATAGTCTACTCGAAGTCCAGTGAATGGCCGCTTCCGGCAAAGACTAAGCTTGGTTTATTGGCTGTTGTTATTGTTGTTATTTTATTTTTAACCGGGCGAGTTGGCCATGTGGTTAGGGGCACCCAGCTGTGAGCTCGCATCCGGGAGATAGTGGGTTCGAACCCCACTGTCGGCACCCCTGAAGATGGCTTTCCGTGATTTCCTATTTTCACACCATCCAAATGCTAGGGCTGTACCTTAATTAAGGCCACGGCCACTTCCTTCCTATTCCTAAGCCTTTCCTGTCCCATCGTCGCCATAAGACCTATCTGTGTAGGTACGAGGTAAAGTAAATATCAATATATATATTTATACGCATGAGATTGTGGTCAACAGCCCCACGTATTTTCTGTGTGTGGGTAAATTCTAGCTGACAAATGAACAAACACATAGATAATTATAAAACTTCGGTTTGTTTCAACATCTTGGTATAATTAAAAACTACTTTAAACACGCACAGCACAGTAAACTTGCACTGAAACAACACGATAGCGAACTGTTCAATGAAGATTGCACATTAAGTGAGCGGGAAATGTATGGATGCGAATTGGGAGGATACCTCTCAGTTTGTACAAGCACACTATCCTGCAGTTTGTTATATAGCTAGATATCCTAGAAGAGGATCATTACTCAGACTTTTGACGAGGTCAAGGACTATTTGCACCAATGATAAGGAATCCCAGTAAAAAATAGCATTCTCCCGCTAACTAGACCCAGATAGTCTACGACTCGAGAAAAAAATGACTATGGTCCTAAAATATTAAATTCTTATGAACCCAGTCACGTATAAGGACAGCCATAAAACGATGGTAATCCTCGCATGTGTTGTTCGGTGTAGCATTCGAATAATAATAATAATAATAATAATAATAATAATAATAATAATAATAATAATAATAATAATAATAATAATAATAATAATAATAATAATAATACCGAGCGAGTTGGTTGAGTACTACGGAACGTAGCTTGCATTCGGGAGACACGGATTTCGAGCCTCATCATAAGCAGCCCTAAAGATGGGTTTCCATGTTCACACCCAATGTTTAATTAAGGCCACAGCCGCTTTCTTTCCGTATCTCTCTTATTGTCGCCGTCGTCGAAAACGTATCTGAATGTGACGTTAAATCACTATAATAATAATAATAATAATAATAATAATAATAATAATAATAATAATAATAATAATAATAATAATAATAATAATAATAATAATAATAATGTTTGTCCAATCCTTGTCCCGTTTCCCTACGGGGTAGGGTATGAGGTGAGATGAATTTGTCGTGGCGGTTTTTTTGACCGGATGCCCTTCCTGACGTCAACCTCATCAGAGGAGTTAATGGGAGATGAAATGAATGACGTGATATATGATAGTAGGGAGAGGGTGAAACCCGGTGCCGGCACATAGCCTACTCCTGTCGAATAGCACCAAGGGGTCTGCTCAAGGCTTAACGTCCCCATCCGACGGACGAATCACCATCAACAGCGTCATATGCCCTCACTCCATATGAGCACTGCGGAGAGGTTTGGAATTTAATCCACCACCTCCCCTACCCTGCCGGCCAACATTCAGATGGTGAAAATTTTTTCGACCAACGGGACTCGAACCGGCTAACCTCGGTGTTAGACCGTTTTAGACTTCAGCGCCTTAACGATCATGGCCACCAGGCGGGCAATAATAATAATAATAATAATAATAATAATAATATATCTTATAAATAAAGTTGTAGGGGTCCGCTGTCTGTAATTTCGTTTGTTTTGCCAATTTTTCAGATATTTATCCGTTTTAGGTCAACTTAAGACCGAATCGATGGTTTTTACTTTTCGTGTCTGTTTGACTGTTTGTTTGTTTGTTTGTTTGTTTGTCTGTTCCACCATCACGGCAAAACGGCTGGATAGATTTCAACGAAACTTCATATTTGGAGTATACTCACCCCGAGGAAGGTTTCTATATGCATTTCATTTTAAAATCTTTGATTAGACGGGGGTTTATAGGAAAACCAGAACGGTTTTCCTCCATTTTCTCTTATACTATTGATTTCCTGTAAACTCCGTGGACTGTATGTGAAACGTCTCTTCATTATAAACAACTTTCGTTATGTTCATAATTTACATTACTATTAAAATGACGGAGAAATTTACTATTTTCTGCGGGTATCATGGTCTGCGTGTGTGACCGACAGACCGACAACGAACCTACAGGTTACCATGGCAACGTCTCTGACTGCTTGCAACCAGGGAAGTAACGTATTGCCATTTTCCTCATCATACCTGTAAGTTCATGGTTGTTCCTTGGGTAGACGGCAAGAAAGGACGTCAATCGGCTATTCTGCGGGATATTGGCGGAATATCGTTGGAGTTTATAACCGTCCTCGAATAGCTTAAGTAATAACACCATTAGTCATCTTATCTGTTGACCCAAGAATGCCTGCGCCTAAATTTCTCCTCTTTTACCTCTTTCTTATATCCATAACTCACACCAGCATAATTTATTGAGGGGCATTTGATTTTCCAATAGGCTACATTCACTTGATATTTATATATTTGTCGTCATCCGGCTGTCCTAAGTTTTAATCCATTTTCTATTAATTTCAACTTTCTTTACTGAATCATTTTCTTCCTTAATTACACCGTATGTATGCGAGTGCTAATCCCGAAAGCTTGACACTCTTTCCTTTGAGGACATATTCTAAGCTATGCAAATGTATAACTTTCGGCCCCGGAAAATATCGAAATATGGATGCAATTTTAACGATGGTGCACACCTTCGTTTCGGGATAATTGGTGGCTAATCTGTAAGTCTTATCAAGTTATCACAAATCAGAAAGCACAATCGCCTTTCGTTTTGGAGAGATCTACAACTTTGGTCCTATGACTTTTTATCGTATTTCTATTCCTTATACGTTAAATAGAGCTGTATTTCTCGATTTCAAGTTAATTTTGTACTTTCACACGTATATGTTAACATTAATTTGGCACACTTATAGGAACGATAGAATCATGACATTCGGCACGCATATTAGCATGACCAGTGGCAATGTGATAGCCAAATTTTATGATTCTATCTGTCAAATGAGTATCACAAATATAAAGTAGTATGCGAAAACTGTACAAAATTTCACACCCAATTATTCTAACTCAATCTAACCCATAAATATAGGAGATACGAGAAGATGTCATGGGACCAACCATGTAGAACACTGAAAGAAGCGTCTGATGGTGAGGTCCGTTTGCAGATATGTCGCAGAGTTTCAAAGCAGTAACTCTCGAAATGAAGGTCTGCACTTCTAGAGTGTGTCTGCACATTGACTATTTTGGCGACATTTCTGTACAGTTATCCGTTTCAGGTGTAATAATGACCATCTGCAAATTTTTAGCTTTGGTGTCTGTTTTTCTGTTTGTCTGTTTGTCTATAACTTGGAAACTACTGGATATATTTCCACCAAAATTCATATTTAGAATCCACCTGTCCTTGGGTAGGCTTCAGGGCAAATATTGTTTCTAAATCCATGAAATGACTGGGGGGTTTATACGAAACCGAAACCAAACTTAATAGAAATATACCTGCCTTAATGGAAATTAATTTTTAAACCTTTTTTCTCATGTGCATCATTTCGGTAAGAGGATTTATAAGGGAGATATCATTAACCGGACTTAACTTAAGAACGGGCACGTGTTGAGCGTATTTCTTACAACTTGAAAACTATTGAAGATATTTGAACCAAACTTTATATTTAGCATCCACCTTTCCAGATTTTAAAGGTCAATAACATTTCCTGTTCCTGGAATGGACTGGCGGTTTATAGGGAACCGAAATGGTGAATTTACTCTTCCACAATATACAATACATGACCAACCTGACTGGAAATCGACCAAATTTGTTGGAAATCCATTTCTAAAACTTTTTTCATGTGTATTTTTTCGACAGAAAGATTAATAAGGGAGATATCATGAATGGTCGGTTTTGCAGGGTAAGTTCAGAAGACATAGACCAAAAAGTGTTGTACGTGGAGCAGATTCCTTATCTATCTATATAAGTAAAATCCTAACGACTGTGTGCCTGTACATTGACTATTTGGGCGAAATGTTCGCACAGCTACGCGTTTAAGGGGTAATAATAACAACCATCTGTAGCTGTCACATAATTGTCTGAAAAGTAATGCAATGTGAGATAATCTTACACAAAATATCCTATTCAACATGTATAACTCAATCTGACCCATGAATAGATCAGATATCATACGACCAGCCATTTAGGCCGCTAAATCTGACGTCTTATGGTACAATCCTTTGTCGATATGACGTACCGTTTTGCAGCAGTCAATCTGTAAATGAAGGTCTGCAATATTTTAAGCATGCATATACTTTCGTATGTCGATCTATATACACTGACTGACAGAGCAAATGCAACACCAAGAAGGAGTGGTCAGAACTTTATGCCAATTGCAGGGTAGACTGACGTCACTGAGGTATGCTCATGATGTGAAATGCGCCGCTGTGCTGCGCACGTAGCGAACGATAAATGGGACACGGCGTTGGCCAATGGCCCACTTCGTACCGTGATTTCTCAGCCGACAGTCATTGTAGAACGTGTTGTCGTGTGCCACAGGACACGTGTATAGCTAAGAATGCCAAGCCGCCGTCAACGGAGGCATTTCCAGCAGACAGACGACTTTACGAGGGGTATGGTGATCGGGCTGAGAAGGGCAGGTTGGTCGCTTCGTCAAATCGCAGCCGATACCCATAGGGATGTGTCCACGGTGCAGCGCCTGTGGCGAAGATGGTTGGCGCAGGGACATGTGGCACGTGCGAGGGGTCCAGACGCAGCCCGAGTGACGTCAGCACGCGAGGATCGGCGCATCCGCCGCCAAGCGGCGGCAGCCCCGCACGCCACGTCAACCGCCATTCTTCAGCATGTGCAAGACACCCTGGCTGTTCCAATATCGACCAGAACAATTTCCCGTCGATTGGTTGAAGGAGGCCTGCACTCCCGCCGTCCGCTCAGAAGACTACCATTGACTCCACAGCATAGATGTGCACGCCTGGCATGGTGCCGGGCTAGAGCGACTTGGATGAGGGAATGGCGGAACGTCGTGTTCTCCGATGAGTCACGCTTCTGTTCTGTCAGTGATAGTCACCGCAGACGAGTGTGGCGTCGGCGTGGAGAAAGGTCAAATCCGGCAGTAACTGTGGAGCGCCCTACCGCTAGACAACGCGGCATCATGGTTTGGGGCGCTATTGCGTATGATTCCACGTCACCTCTAGTGCGTATTCAAGGCACGTTAAATGCCCGCCGCTACGTGCAGCATGTGCTGCGGCCGGTGGCACTCCCGTACCTTCAGGGGCTGCCCAATGCTCTGTTTCAGCAGGATAATGCCCGCCCACACACTGCTCGCATCTCCCAACAGGCTCTACGAGGTGTACAGAGGCTTCCGTGGCCAGCGTACTCTCCGGATCTCTCACCAATCGAACACGTGTGGGATCTCATTGGACGCCGTTTGCAAACTCTGCCCCAGCCTCGTACGGACGACCAACTGTGGCAAATGGTTGACAGAGAATGGAGAACCATCCCTCAGGACACCATCCGCACTCTTATTGACTCTGTACCTCGACGTGTTTCTGCGTGCATCGCCGCTCGCGGTGGTCCTACATCCTACTGAGTCGATGCCGTGCGCATTGTGTAACCTGCATATCGGTTTGAAGTAAACATCAATTATTCGTCCGTGCCGTCTCTGTTTTTTCCCCAACTTTCATCCCTTTCGAACCACTCCTTCTTGGTGTTGCATTTGCTCTGTCAGTCAGTGTATATTCACTGATGTCGTCTTGTAGCGATCGAGAAAGGGTGTGTCTGCTATTGTAATCAGTACTCCCCACACCGACTTTGACTGGCAGTAGGAATGGGGTCCTTCTCCAACACCTGTGTAACTGGCATTAGTAAGGAAGGCCTACCATTGTAGTGAATAATTCACTTCTCGATTTGACTTGCAGAAGGCAAGGGAGCATGCATTGTTGTTTAAAAGTCCCCTACCCGATTGTGTTTGGCTGTAGGCAAGGGTACCCGCCCTTATAAACAAATGTATCCATCTAAAATGTGTCTGGTATTAGGCATAGTGGCCTGCTATTTTTATGGAAACTCACCAACTTGGTGTGACTGGTAGTAAGCTGGCTGGCTGTTGGAAAAGGGGCCTGTCATTATAATTATAACTGCACAACTCAATTTCGACTGGTAGTAGGGAAGTTGCCAAATATTCTAATGAAAACTGTAATCTGTCTGGAAGTAGGAAAGGTGGCCTGCCATTGTAACGAAAACTCCGAAATCGATTGTGACCGCGCAGTAGGCGATGGGGCCTGCAATTATAATGAAAACTTTCCAACTCGATTGTGAATGGCAGTAGACAAGTGAGCCTGCCGTTATCATCACAAATCCGTAACAAGCACTTTACATTGGAAACACCGTATTGGGAACCTCCCTATGCTGTTTCTCGGATAACGCTAAGAGACATGCCATTTTAAAACAATCTTATTTACTGTATGTACAGTATTTACTTCGATATTCGAATGCAATGTAGAATACCGTAGCGAAGCAGGGTACATTTGCTAGTAATAATAATAATAATAATAATAATAATAATAATAATAATAATAATAATAATAATAATAATAATAATAGTAATCATCATCATCATCATCATCATCATCATCATCATCATCATCATCATCATCATCTAGTATTAGTACGAATAACGTACCATCTCAGCATTTGGCTAGATTGAGCTGGAGGATTGAGTGGGGAAACATGAAAAATCACTTTGAGGATACCAGCTATCACCACCAGGGATCGAAATAGGCACTTCCTAATACACATCGAGCCGCCAAACATACAGCGCAAGGTCATAGACACCGAGGTCTATCTGTTACCATTGGTGATTTCCATTCCGATGATCCTGAGTTCAGGTTTGGTTCCAGGCTACTATGTTAGACTAACAGATGTAATGAAGAGTGTTCGACCCAGCTTCACAAGGAAAATAGTGGAGCTGTTTGACAAGATAATGGTGTAGACGGCGACCCTCAGTTGGCGGATTCTATCGTGACTCAGTTTCCGTCGTATTTTGTGCTCAGTCAATCAATCAATCAATCAATCAATCAATACTGATCTGCATTTAGGGCAGTCGCCCAGGTGGCAGATTCCCTATCTGTTGCTTTCCTAGCCTTTTCCGAAATGATTTCAAAGAAATTGGAAATTTATTGAACATCTCCCTTGGTAAGTTATTCCAATCCCTAACTCCCCTTCCTATAAATGAGTATTTGCCCCAGTTTGTCCTCTTGAATTCCAACTTTATCTTCATATTGTGATCTTTCCTACTTTTATAGACACCATTCAAACCTATTCGTCTACTAATGTCATTCCACGCCATCTCTCCGCTGACAGCTCGGAACATACCACTTAGTCGAGCAGCTCTTCTTCTTTCTCTCAATTCTTCCCAACCCAAACATTGCAACATTTTTGAAACGCTACTCTTTTGTCGGAAATCACCCAGAACAAATCGAGCTGCTTTTCTTTGGATAGATAGATCGATAGATTTACTGACACGAAAATAACTTTTGCGGGACAAAATTGCGGCAACTCGGCGTCTCCAAGAAACCGCAAAAGTTGTTGGTGGGACATACAGCCAATAAATTAGGCTAACTACAGGAAAATTTATCTAAAAGGAAAGGTGTACGACGGTAGGTGTCATTGCAAAGACTACGCATGCGTATAGTAAACGGGGGAAGAAAACCCACAGTATTGTGGAAAATCGCTAACAGTATCTATATTTTAATCGTAATTTTTAATTTGGTTTTAATTGTATGTTCCAGAGAGGCGCAGCTCTCGCTCAGTAGCGTCTCCACTTTGTACGCACCTTGATAGCAGCCCTGAATAATTTAGTCCTCGTTTGCTCTCTTCCTTATCACAGGCTGTTCTGCCATCCCCAATTACACGGGCGCCCGCAGGGGCGTGCCAGGCTACGAGATTCCGTCCATTTAATACATTATTGTTCTCCTCTGTGCTTATTCCCATACCGGAATATTATGCTAAAAGTTTGTTTTATAAGGAATAAAGCTGGCGATGGAAGTGTACGGCGCTTTCATCGTCCGTGTGTTACCGAACGGACTGAGCCTTGACTATTCAAGCTAATCACATTAACTTCCGACAAGTTCGCTCACGACAGAGGTTTGTGCACGAGTGTTGTAAGATATGACAGAAAGAGCGAGGTTTCTATAGTCTATCTTCACAAGGAGCGCCATGGACCTCATCTACGAGCGGTTATGATTAAATTGTTTGAACAGACTTTCCTAAAGCGTTCATGAGTAGAGCCCACCTGCTCTTTTTTGTTTTTGTTGTTGAGAATTTTGAGGCACCTGATTTTGCCTTACGCTTTACAGATTCAAATACTTTCATTCATCACAGAGGAATGAGGACATCATTTCACTCAGTCCTAACATATCTGCGGCAAATAATCATTACAGAACTGTGTATAATTTTCACAACGGCGAGAAGCTCAGACAGTACAGCGTTGGTCTTCTGAGCTCAAGTTACCCGGTTCGATTCCGGCTCTGTTCGGTGGTAACTGAAGATGCTCAAATAGGACAACCACGTGTCGGTAAATATAACAGAACTCTATAAGAGAACTCATGTGGAACAAAATTGCGGCACGTCGGCATCTCTGAACACCTTAAAAGTTGGTTGTGGGACGTAAAATAACAACAATAATTATAATATGAAAATCGCCATAAAACGATGGTAATCCTCGCATGTGTTGCTCGATGTAGCATTCGTATATTAATAATAATAATAATAATAATAATAATAATAATAATAATAATAATACCGAGCGAGTTTGTGGACTGCTATGGAACGTAGCTTGCATTCGGGAGACGAGGATTTCGAGCCTCACAATCAGCATCCATTATTATTATTATTATTATTATTATTATTATTATTATTATTATTATTATTATTAACATCCAAAAATATTTTAAGAAATTTTGGCCATGAAATTCATCTGAATTTATGAGTGCCTTCCCACAGAGGAAATATATTTGAAGCAGCCTTATTCGTAAGCTATGTAAGTTATTTCTCCGACTCCACATACTTCATATATATAACGTTCCCCATATTTCGAAATTCACAAGTTGTAAGGTGTGTTTGGTGATCATGGGATCTTAGATTTTTCACGTATTACTTTCTTTTTCTTATGTGAGACATCTCTCTTTCATCGTTCTGGTCAACTAATGCTCTTTCCCAACCCCGATGGTATTATAAATTTACGAGATCCTCGCTGTTTCCTAGAACTTAAATTTTTCCGCCTTTCACGATGTTTCCATTTCTTGACACACAATCCTCATTATTATTCTTTCTCGACGTTAATGTCCATTAAAATGTATCTGAAAACGATAAATCAATCATTCAAAACAGTTCTATATTGCCAGTATCTATTAAGAAAGTAAGCAGTAAATTTAACTGAATGGAATATTAATGTTCTACCACTGGAAACAGAGGTATTATATTTCCATTATTAATTTAGGCACATCACCCCTTCCTCAAATCCACTCCTTTCAAAACTCGAAGGACTTCAAAATTCTCTCGTGGTATTTTCTGTATGTTTAATATTTTGAGAATCTAATGCTGTTCGCATCGTTCCACATTGCAAGTCAAGATGGTAAATCGTTTCATTGAACGTATTCTCATTAGTATAATATGAATACCCGATACTCAAATGTTTCCCTCAGTTCTGTTAGTACGCATGAACTTGGTCAACCACTTGCAATACTCACCGACACAGTACAACAGCGCATAATCAGATTTTAAGTAGGAAAGTCGTGGTAAATCACTACGCCACAGATCACAGCAGTAGGTCTAATATAGCTGTCAATACACCCATCTCAGATTGGGATTTCGCATATCAATAGTCACATTAGTCATACGAATAGAACTCACAGAATGGTTTTGGCGCAGTTTGAATTTATAAATGTATTTATTTGCTGCTGTGCTACACATGAAACATGAAGACTCGGCGTTGTGTTAACTAGAAGTGGTCATGAAATTATAGTCTATTCGAAACAGTAATTCTCTTCATTTGAAAGAAATGTGTCACAAATCTAACGGTATATATTTTGTCCTCGCTGTGGTCATTATAGGAGATATTATTGCTCTGAACGGGAAATTAAAGAGAAGTGTTCCAAAGGCATTCAAGACCATGGATAAAAGTATTACAGACTGATCGCTTGTTAACAGTCTGGCAATTTGCATCCCGCCCTACAGCACAATATGACCCGCCTGAGTTCTACGACCTCGTGCCATTAGCGGTCGTCATGCCAGCCCGCCGCTCCGGTCTCCGTTGAGCTACATCCCTCACCGATCTTATGGTTCATCGTTCATTGCCTTAGATAAGGAGAAAGTATAGGTTCCAGCAAGAGCTAACTCTAATCAGCAGAGCTTCAAGTCGTATGATACGCTTTTCTGCTCCACTTACTTTATTGCGCAGGAGAAAATTCTTGACAGAACTTACCGCACTGATATGTTAATGATTATAGCACCACAACCGTGAGGAAATTCCATATTATAATCACAGTGGACACGGGAAAAATGAAGTGAAATGAATTGGCGAATGGCTTTTAGTGCCGGGTGTGTCCAAGGACATGTTCGGCTCACCAGGTGCAGATCTCTTGATCTGACCCCTGTAGACGACCTGCGCGTCTGGAGGAGGATGAAATGATGAAGACAACACATGCAACCAGTCCCCGTGCCAACGGAATTAACCAGTTATGGTTAAAATTCCCGACCCTGCCGGGAATCGAATCCGAGACTCCTGTGGCCAAAGGCCAGCACGATAACCATTTAGCCATGGAGTCGGAGAGTGGACACAGGTAAAGCTGGCAACGACAACATCTGTGGGAGGACACAGTATTCTCAGTAACACAGGACGAAGACTAAGACCTTGGTGTTGTGCCGACTTGGCAGGTCCAGGTTTCAAGGAATAGTAGCAACAGGGCAAGTTGAGCTTTGATAATCATCATCATCATCATCTGTTTACCCTCCAGGTTCGGTTTTTCCCTCGGACTTCGCGAGGGATCCCACCTCTACCGCCCCAAGGGCAGTGTCCTGGAGCTTCAGACTCTTGGTCGGGGGATACAACTGGGGAGTATGACCAGTACCTCGCCCAGGCGGCCTCATCTGCTATGCTGAACAGGGGCCTTGTGGAGGGATGGGAAGAGTGGAAGGGATAGGCAAGGAAGAGGGAAGGAAGCGGCCGTGGCCATAAGTTAGGTACCATCCTGGCATTCGCCTGGAGGAGAAGTGGGAAACCACGGAAAACCACTTCCAGGATGGCTGAGATGGGAATCGAACCCACCTCTACTCAGTTGACCTCCCGAGGCTGAGTGGACCCCGTTCCAGCCCTCGTACCACTTTTCAAATTTCGTGGCAGAGCCGGGAATCGAACCCGGGCCTCCGGGGGTGGCAGCTAATCACGCTAACCACTACACCACAGAGGCGTGAGCTTTGATAATATTGATGTCTAAATGTGTTCCGTAGCAACACAAAGTTGTGGTAGTTCCATATACCGTAATTCAGAAGATGCTACCTTCCCCAGAGTTTCAGGTAGGTAACTGAGCAAATATAGCAGCAGAATCAATTCAACACTGTCATCTATGCAGGTATATATAAAGGAGTGACGTTACCTATGTTTTACACAAAGTAGTACCACAGACGTTTGTCGCAGACTTTTACAAGGAGGTTTGTGGCTACCACCTCTCAGTTCGTTAACCGAACTCTGCGAGTCTTCTGCTGTATTTACCGGGCGAGTTAGCCATGCGGTTACGGGCACGCGGGTGTGAGCTTGCATCCGGGAGATAGTGGGTTCAAATCCCACTGTCGGCAGCCCTGAAGATGGTTTTCCGTGGTTTCCCATTTTTCACACCAGGCAAATGCTGGGGCTGTACCTTAATTACGGGCGCGGCCGCTTCATTCCAACTCCCAGGCCTTTCCTATCCCATCGTCGCCATAAGACCTATCTGTGTCGGTGCGACGTAAAGCCACTAGTAAAAAAATTCTACTGTATTTTGATCACAAATCCATTTATTTGGTGCTGTGTTATACATGAAACATGAAGACTCGGCGTTGTGTTAACTGGAAGTGGTCATGACATTATAGGCCATTCGAACCAGTAATTCTCTTAACAACAGCCCGGAGGGTGGTTGTATCCTCAGATAGCACCGCATAGGCTAAAAAACCGGCGACGGCGCTATAATGTGGCGTAGTAGGCATGATGAGGTGTGATGTGGTTTGCCGTCCCTTTACTCACTGAGCTATAACGTGCTATTGCAGCACGGATTAGTATTACTTTATTTGCCACGATTCTGAACAGAAACATGGAAGGTCTAGAGAAAAAGAGTCCCATACTGTACAGGTAAAATGTACCCTAGACCTAGAGCGTTGAGGAACACTAGTCGTGCTCTGAATGTCATTTACCGAGCACCACTTCGCCGGCTTCCATACTGTCACAGACATAACTGAAACCAGTAATTCCCATTATATAACATGATGGAAACTTTTCTAAAGATCATCGAGTATGTGGAAATGTGGTGTGTACAGTTCGTGGTTTTATACAGCTCAGTAGCCAGCACATATTGCATGGGAAGTTATAACAGGAAAGATCCGGCTCCATGGGTAAATGGTTAGCGTGCTGGCCTTTGGTCACAGGTTCCCGGGTTCGATTCCCGGCAGGGTTGGAAATTTTAACCATCATTGGTTGATTTCTCTGGCACGGGGGCTGGGTGTATGTGTCGTCTTCATGATTTCATCCCCATCACGACGCGCAGGTCTCCTACGGTCGTCAAATCAAAAGACCTGCACCTGGCGAGTCGAACATGTTCTCGGACACTGCTGGCACTAAAAAAGACCCAAGGTCTGAATTCTAGCACCGAGAGGGAAGTCCTGTGAGTGATTTTCTCTCAGTTTGGAAGCTAGGGTATTTCAAGTCCCGGAGCCCTTATTCCAGTCACAGACCTAAATATTTTACGTTACATACTCTAAGCATTGGGCCTACACAAGTTTGTAAGCTTAAAAAAAACGAAAGCTAGCCCCGAGGCATCAATAAAAATGATGCTATGACAACGAAGCAAAGAACTGCAGTCATGAAACTGGACAAAATGCAGAATTTAAGGCATTTAAATGCACAATTCAAGTAACGCATATATCTATAGAATACTATATGTTACGATTTTACACATCAAGGCGAGCACGAAGTGCAGTGGTACAGTAGAATGCCTCTCTCTTACTTAGAGGTCCTGCCAGTCCAAGGATGTCTATTCTAAGAACTGGCAGCTATGAGAGGCAGGGGACCCGGTCACGAAAGCCAAGCAATGTGGCTGAGGATGTCGCGTGTCATTCCAATAACTGTAGGCCATCTGGTTAGGTATGAAGGGAGAGGAAAATATCACTAATTGTGGACATCACTGTACCTTTAATTCACATTGTGCATAGTAGTGTATCGAGTGAGTTGGAATAGGAGAAAACCTGCACTCCGTGGTAAGAAAGAACTACTGTACTGCAGATAGCTGGATTGCTACTGGACTCGTGCCACATGGTACGCTGCTTCACGGTTACCGAAGTCATCAAAGTTGCACTCGAACAGTGATCAACAGTAAAATATGTAAAATGAGGAAACCCACTTGACTGAATAACGACGTAATAATAACCATAAGCGGGAGTGCGCGCGAGGTCATGCCATAGGCGGCGCAAGGTCATCCACCCCAGCCTGTGCCTCAGCGCCTGGATTTTGGGCTGACTGTGACGTCAACATGAGCGCGCGCCACTTCCTGGGCAAAGCGGAGAGAATTCCCTTCCTGTGTTTACATCGCGGGACGTCGACCCCTCCGGGCGGAGCACACTGTTACCATGGAGACGCGCCGCCACGCCCACCCCCCTCCAAACTCATTCAAGGTACATCATACAGTATTTGTGACGGGGGATGCTGCTTCCAACACTCAATGGGCACTTCCACTGCGTTCTATCTTTACTATCAGCTATAAATGTGAGAAGGAACACATCTTAAGCTGGGATTTAAGCATCACTATGCCTTTGAAGCCCCGCCCATGTATTTAGAACACGATGTTAGGAGTGTGGATTCTCTCGAAGCGAACAAAGTTTTAAACAGAGCTTCTGCGTCACAATATATACCAGGACAAACTTGAAGACGCTATAAAAAATGTATTCCAAAACAATTGGAAGCAGTCATTGAAGGGATTCCAACTCCCGCAACAAATAAATGAACACGTGCTTCTTACGACGATATAGGAATCTAAAATAAATTAATTTAAAGGCACTGTCATTCGAAGAGGAAGTACAGTATATGAGCCATTTTTTAACCATGTACTTGGTGTCAAACAGAGAGCTGGCTACGCGGTTTACGTCCCATAGCTGTTAGTTTGCATTTGGGAGATAATGGGTTCGAAACCAACCGTCGGCAGCCCTGAAGATGGTTTACTGAGGTTTCCCGCTTTCACACCAGGCGAGTACTGGGGTAAAATCACTTAAGGCCATGGCCGCTTCCTTTTTTTAGTCAAGCCCTTTCCTATCCCTTCGTTGCCAAAAGACCGAAGTGAGTCGGTGCGACGTTAAAACACGTGCAAATAAGATTAGTGTTAAAAAAGTGCATTAACTAGATATCAGCCTTCTATTCTTCAGAGTTTTTTTTTTGCTAGTGGCTTTACGTCACACCGACACAGATAGGTCTTGTGGCGACGATGGGATAGGAAAGGCCCTTATGGCATCGGTAATACATTCATAAGTCTAAACGAAAACTTTGAGAATTTTGAAATTATCTTTAGGTATACTAAAGCGAAAACTTAATAATAAAAAACTAAATACATATGAATTTCAAAATAGCATAAATAATATCTAACATAAATGGTTAATGTACGCTGCTGCATCAGGTAACGCAGCCAATTCAACATGAAATGAGCTAATGTGATTTATCATTTGTAGACCATTCAAATAGAATAGGTCAATGAACCCATCCTGGGAATAGTGACTTCGGGTTCAAATCTCGGAAGCGGGGGAGAGGGCGGATTTCATCTCGTTCGCCCTGGATAATATCAATATGCTTTAGATATACACTAATTTTAATAAAAGCAACTGAATCAGTGTGATCACGAAAGTAAAGCAACATAGAGCATGGCCAATATTTGGATGGGTGACCATCTGAGTGACTCTGTGCTGATTGTAAACTACGACAGAAAAGTAGGCTTCAGATTACATATTTGTATTTCCTCCCACGTCGTAAGTCATTAACAAGCATTATTCAGATACACCACGTGATGTGGCAGCACAAGAACTTTATATTATTATTTGTTATTGGTTTTACCTTCCACTGCCATGGTTTTCGAAGACGCCGAAATGCCAAAATTTTGTCAGAAGTTCTTTTATATGCCAGAATTTGAGCACCTTCAAATAGAATCGAACCTGCCAGCTTGGGCTTAGCTCGGCACCATTCATTCATCAAGGGTAAATCAACACAACTGATATCAGAGAATAATTCAATTAAAGGTGTCGAAGCGAACAGAGTTGCTGTCAGTCCAGTGTAGAAGGAAGTCGGAAACATTTCAGGAATGAGTTCACTCGCTACACTTCCGAGACGAGATACTACTAGTCTTGTCAGCTGTCGACGTTAATGCAATTACCACAATTAGATTTTGAGAACTGTAGATATTATCGGGCGTAGAACAGAAGTGGGGAGCTGACGACGGGGATGAAATAATGGCAGCTTCCGGGTTCATGAACCGGGGCTCACAGAGCTTAGCGCGGGGTAACATTGCGTACGACGAAGATAATGGATCATTTTACCGTATAAAAGCACAATTAGAGAGGAATCTTCCTTAGAATTTCTGCATGCTACTAACAATGAAGAGTGTACATAAGAAATAGGCAGAAGTCTGGTTTTTCCGGGCAATAAGAAAAACAAACTAATAAAACAAGATCCACGGAACATCAGATGCAGAGGTGTTAGTTTCTCTTTATTAATTGGCTTTCGGCCTGATAAACAAATTATACACTGTACACTAAATATCTAGATGAATGCGTTATAGTTTTTTTTTTTCACACCGAGCTCGATAGCTGCAGTCGCTTAAGTGCGGCCAGTATCCAGTAATCGGGAGATCGTGGGTTCGAGCCCCACTGTCGGCAGCCCTGAAGATGGTTTTCCGTGGTTTCCCATTTTCACACCAGGCAAATGCCGGAGCTGTACCTTAATTAAGGCCACGGCCGCTTCCTTCCACTTCCTAGGCCTTTCCCATCCCATCGTCGCCATAAGACCTATCCGTGTCGGTGCGACGTAAAGCAAATAGCAAAAAAAAATCCACAGTAAATCTCTGCACACTCATTTATTTTATTTTGCACAAAATAAGTCGATACACACTACGTAACGTATTTTAATGACACTGTCGTGTAGGAATTGTGCTAAGACTGTGTAACTACGCTGGCTGCTTCCTTCCCAGTCCTTGCCCTTTCCTGTCCCATCGTCGCCGTAAACCCTATTTGTGTCGGTGCGACGTAAAGCCAATAGTATAAAAAAATTGTTTTAGGTCGCATCGACACAGATAGGTCGTATGACGACGATGGGACAGGAAAGACCTAGGAGTAGAAAGGAAGTAGAGGTGGCCTTAATTAAGGTACAGCCCCAGCATTTGCCTGGTGTGAAAATGGGAAACCACGGAAAACCATCTTCAGGGCTGCCGACAGTGGGGCTCAAACCCACGATCTCCGGATGCAAAAACACAATTTTTGACGAATATAAAGAGTGCCCCAAGGTTGTTAGTAACGGATATTGGTCAAATAGAAAAGGTAAAGAAATTCAAATATTTGGGTGAGACAATTCAAGAAAATGGTTTAGAAAAATCTGCTATAGAGGAGAGGATACAAAAGATGGAAAGAGCATACGGTATAACTAAGAATACTTACAACAAAAGTGCTTATCAAGAAAACTTAAAATAAAGCACTTCAACACAGTAGTGAAACCAGAATGCCTTTATGCCAGCGAATGTCTAGCACTGAACCACAAGCTTGATAAATAAGAAATATTAGAAAGAAGAATTATAAGGAAAATATTAGGTCCTCTAAGAATTGCAGAGTTTTGGAAATTAAGAAGTAACAATGAAATTTACCGGAACGTAGAAAACATATCAGAAACAATAAGAAAAAGGAGATTGCTATTTCTTGGACACATTTACAGAATGGATGACAATAGACTAACTAAACGAATCTTCAAGTACCTTTGGGAAAAGAAATCAACTACCACCTGGATTCAAGAAGTCAAGAAAGACCTGGAAAGGAACAACATACGAGAAAAAGAATTATTGGAAAGATCTCCCGAATGCAAGCTCATAACTACGCGACTCTAACCGCACGGCCAACTCGCTCGGTACCAAGGCATGTAGAAGTTATGTAGAAATGGAAAGATAATCACAGGATAGGGTGGCATGGAGAGCTGTATCGTCTATGGAATGATGACTAAAATTATAATAATAATGAAAACGCACAGAAAGTTTCGCGAAACATGCCGTACACTTTCGGAGTACTAACGAATGAATGGTTGATGGAAGTTTGTTGGAATAGAAGTGGCAGAAAAAAATCTACTATTCTGTTCCATTTTGGCTTTGTGATCCACAAATTCACATGCAGTCACCGCGATCTGAATCCAGGAAGCAATGATGGAAAGTCCGTGCCTGATCACTGAGTCACAGCGTATAAAATTAGACAAAACGAACAGATATATCGTGGGTCAAACGCGGAGAGTTTTTTTTTCTTTAACGGAGAGCAATAATGGTGTGCAAAGCACGTGACTGACTTGAGGCGTTTCCCCTGCAGAGGTCAACTTTCAGGGACACATTCTCACTTCCAAACAGGACAGACATGGTGAGTGTCTGTTATCGTGCTCACTGCAATCGTATACCGACACCGTCAGACAAGAAGCTGTACTTTGTTACGTCTTTACCACATGTAACCCAAAGCAGGCGATACTAATAGTTGTTATGCACGGTTGAACTTTATAATAACCTCCAAATATACTTTCTTCATCTTCATAATCATTTCTGGAGTTACTGAAGCAACCAAGGCTCATTTGGATTTGGACTGGGTGTCTTTCCTAGTACCATGTGAGTGTAGTCAGAAATTCTTCTCCGTAGGTGTCGCAATTCGCAACTCAGACGCCAAGGAGAAAAGCCAACAAGTAAACCACAGAACTATCACGATCCCACCTAATATAGCTACTCGTAACTAGAAAAGTTCAATCTCTTTTCCAACTCGGAGGAGCTTGGAGACATATTCCATTCATGTATGCACTTGGTAAACGCGTCTCCTGCGTTCTTTTACCCTCTAATAAGTTTTTCGAGTTATTACCAGTTCCCTGACGCCTCTGCAGCATGGGAAACAAGAACAACGTATTTCATTAAGCTAAATTCACAGGAATTCACTTTCTTACCTCAGTTCATTAACCTGGAGTGCTACACGTTCCGACTTTTTAATTGAAAACCAAACTCATAGTTTTATGTGACAGTTGATGTCGTGGTAATATACATCGGACCTCCAGTTTTACGAGGAATCCAAACCACAGGAACGTGACTTAATTTCGAAAACCTCACAAGCACTACCTGAGACTCGAACGCTCGCCTTTTTGGTAAGAAGCTAACGAAGAACTTTTCCACTTGTCACTCCCCCTTTAATTCCGTCCAACACAATGGCCATTATGAGGTGGATTTTGCATGAATTTATCAATACTAACTCCAGAGAATCTCTAAGGTGTTCGTTTTGTCCAATCATGGTATATTTTTGAATTCAAGTCCCAAATTGACAAAAAGCACGGATATTGCAATAACTCAGACAACGATAATAAATCATATAAAACCAATGAACTGTCAATTATGCTCTCCCTAGTTCCTACAGTAAATAACAAGTGAGTAGGATACTCCTAGGTGAGGATCAATGGACCTTCCGGTTATTGAGTGCGTAAGCCGCTTTGACCTTTCCTTTCCTAGAGGGATTCCAACCGTGACACGTCCATGGTCTACAAACATATAGGTTTTAAATCTAAAAGCATATCACTTTAACGATTATAACTTGGCAGTAAAAAGGCAAGGTACTTACACTGTACGGCTTCCAAGGGACTTAAGCCTCCTTTCTTGATTAAAATTCTGAAACTAGAAGTAGTTCGTAGGTACTGCAAGTAGAACTTCATAGGGAAGCCGGAGCTCGAACTCAGGATATCCACTCTCGAACGATTAAGGAAGTAAACCTACGTGGACAACAGTAACTTCACAGATTAAAACTATAGCGTATATGAACTGAATTATACGATCAAGTCAGTGGTAGACAAAATCTCATAGCATGAAACGTAGAGCAAGCACGCCACAGAGCTAAACGTTTCGAATACAGCGCTGAGACTGAGAGAAGCAGGAGCGCGCCTCGTGTAACATGTGTCGAGGAGCTTCCTTCCTTGTCGGGGCCATTGCTCCAAGCTGCTGGTATCGATTGTGTGCTTCTGCCCGGGCTGTCCCGTAATGTCAAGGGCAAGGTCATCTAGCAGCTCGGCCAGCGCCCCCGTGACGTCACAGCTCGTGCCAACAAAAGATGCAGCAGTGGCGTCTGCCGCGCCCCCTCTCACACGTGTGCACGTGCAGCCTGGGGTCAACGAACTCTCTCGGCGCTACGTATTTTGGAAGGTAGTAATATTAGGAGCGGGAAACTCTGACAGAAATGCAAGCTGTCCCATCTATATACTGAAATAAGCTTAAGATAAAAAAGAATAAAAACGGTTAAACCTGAGAAAATATTTACCTTCACTGTTGGTGCAGAATATACCCAGGACATTCGAAACACCATCTACACGAATGTTTTTCACGGGAGGGGTATGATTCATAAAGTTACTTCTCAACCTGATGATTCATAGCACAAAGCAAAGAAAACAGACCCCATGACGTTACAATCGTGATGGGCCTTGGCCCACCAAACGATTGCTGCTCACCCCGAAAGACTGCAGATAACGAGGTGACGAGTGGTCAGCACGACGAATCCTCTCGATCGTTATTCTTGCCTTTCTACATCGGGGCCACAATCCTACCGTCAGATATTCCTCAATTATTCTCACATAGGTTGTGTGGACCACGAACCAGCCCTCAGACCAGATGAAAATCTCTAACCTGGCCGGGAATCGACCTCCGGACCTCCCGGTAAGAGGCAGATTCTCTACCTGCAGACCGCGGGGCTGGCAATTCATAGGTAGAGAGAAATATCATTATTATACGCCTGTATTTCTGTTTGTTTGTTTGTTTGTTTGTTTGGTCATCAGCCCGAAAGCTGGTTGGATCCTAACGATTATGCGGTCACAGGGAAACCACACAAACCTATGGTGGCGCCAAAATTAGGCGTACTAGGCACGATAAGGAGTGACGTAGTCGTAGTTTGCCATTCCTTTCCTCACTGGACCAGAAAGTGCAATTGCAGCGGACCATCCCTACGTGCAGCACCTTTCTTAACACTCAGTCACACTAAACGTGCTCCGAATGTTATGCCTATGAATTGTTATTATTATTATTTTTTTTTAACAAGCTGCTTTACGTCGCACCGACACAGATAGGTCTTATGACAACGATGGAACAGGAAAGGGCTAGGAGTGGGAAGGAAGCAGCAGTGGCCTTAAGGGGCCCATAGACGTACATATTATTGCGCAATATCGGGGTTTGTGCAATATAATTGATAGTGTGTATTTAATATTGAAGGGTTGTGCAATATATTGTACGAAATCAAAAAAGTTTGAAATATATTGGGCAAATCGCAAAATACTGTGCCGTGTGTTGGCAATATTGTGCAATATCTCGTCCTCCCGCCAGTTGAGATCAACACGTGGGGGAGAACGTATCCTGATGGCTGACAAACAGGTCGTGAAAAAGTTTAATTTGGAGTTTATCGAAGTGTACCATGGCCTTCCAGCTCTATGGGACGTTAAGAGCAAAGATTATAGTAATTGCATTAAAAAAGGCGAACAGAACGAGGTGCTTATTGAGAAATATCGCGAAAAATACCCGAACGCCGACAAGCAAGAAGTTATTTTAAAAAATCAGTTCTCTGCGTACAAACTTCCGGAAGGAAGTGAAGCGGCTTCGTGATACAGAAAAGAGTGTTCATCAAACAAAATACCGGCACGGACTGACTATATATTGCCACGCATATTGTACGTCTATGACCGCTCTGCACAATATATTGCACAACCAACAATATTATCTCCACACGATTCTATTTATTGCACAAACCCGATTATTGTGCAATAACATTGTACGTCTGTGGGCAGCTAACAATATATTGTACAATCAATTTTTCGCAATAATATTGCACGTCTATTTAAGTACAGCTCCAGCGTTTGCGTGGTGTGAAAATGGGAAACCACGGAAAACCATCTTCAGGGCTGACGACAGTGGGGTTCGAACCCACTATCTCCCGAATACTGGATACTGGCCACACTTAAGCGACTGCAGCTATCGAGCTCGGTAATTATGGTTCTTGTATACTTACACGTTGATTTAATTTGACATAGTTATGCATATTCTTAGTATTTTCTTTCTTAATCTGCTTACCCTCTAGGGTTGGCTTTTCCCTCAGACTCAGCGAGGGGTCCCACCTCTAGCGCCCCAAGGGCAGTGCCCTGGAATGTGAGACATTGGGTCGGTGGATACAACTGGGGAGGAGGACCAGTACTTCGGCCAGACGGCCTCACCTACTGTGGTGAACAGGGGCATTGTGGGGGATGGGGAGATTGGAAAGGATAGAGAAGGAAGTAGGAAGGAAGCCCGTGGCCTTAAGTTAAGTACCATCCCGGCATTTGCTGGAGGAGAAGTGGGAAACAACGGAAAACCACTTCAAGGATGACTGAGGAGGGAATCGAACCCCCCTCTAATATTACGTATTTTACATACGAGTATTGTGCGAAGAATGTATTTTTGTGCATATAAACTATATTAACTTCATTTGCTAACGTTTATTTTTTTCGTTTTCAGGACATGAGGAGAACTAGAAATCAACTACAATAACAAATTGTGTAAAATACTCCGTGATTTGAGCCTGCGTGGCTCAGACGGCAGCGCGTCGGCCTTTTTTTTTACGTCGCACGGACACAGATAGGGCTTATGACGACGATGGGATAGGAAAGGACTAGGAGTGGGAAGGAAGCGGCCGCGGCCTTAATTAAGGTACAGCCCCAGCATTTGCCTGGTGTGAAAATGGGAAACCACGGAAAACCATCTTCAGGGCTGCCGACAGTAGGGTTCGAACCCACTATCTCCCGAATACTGGATACTGGCCGCACTTTAGCGTCGGCCTCTCACCGCTGGATACCGTGGTTCAAATCCCGGTCACTTCATGGGAGATTTGTGTTGGACAAAGGGGAGGCGGGACACGTTTCTCTCCGGGTACTCCCGTTTTCCCTGTCATCTTTAATTCCAGCAACACTCTGCAATATCATTTCATAGCATCCATCAGTCATTAATAAATCACTTTGGGAGTGGCGGCCCCGTCGTACGAACAGACTATCTGCTTCGTTCATTACATCCCTGACCCGGTCAAGACTGGAAAACAGGTTGTAAGTTTTCATTTTCACTCCGTGATTTACAGTGCAGCCCACCTGGTGACCATGATCATTAATGTGCCGGACACCATGGTTAGCCGGCTTGAGTCCCATTGTTCGAAAAATGTTTCACCATCAGCCGGCAGGAAAGGTAGTTGTATACAATTTCTAATCACTAGATTGTGTGCCAAAAGCCTGTTTTAAATTAGAAACCTTTCCGCAGTGTTCATTTGTAGTGAGGGCATATGACGCTGTTGATGGTGATTCCTCCGTCGGATGGAGACGTTAAGACTTGATAAGATCCTTTGGTGCTATTCGACAGGAGTAGGCTATGTGCCGGCGCCGGGTTTGACCCCATTCCTTTCTACTATCACATAGTTGCCTCTGTGGATCAGTGTCAACCTCCGGATATTGTGCAACGATAGCGGGTTCAAATCCGGCACAGGTAGTCGGATTTTTGAAGGGAATAAAAAAGTCCATTCGACACTCCACGTCGTACGACGTTGGCATGTAAAAGTTCTCTGGTGACACATTTGGTGTTTACCCGACAAAATTAATTAAATCTCAGCCACAGACGCCCAAGAGAGATCCGGTTTACTCTGTCTGCCATCTAGTAGGCCTAGAGTAAAGCGGAACGTCGAAACTGCCGAGCAGACAGCCAGATGGCGTCAAATTAAAATGTCTGAACACGGAAACTGTGGCCATACGATTATTATTATTATTATTATTATTATTATTATTATTATTATTATTATTATTATTATTATTATTATCGTAATCATATATCACTCCATTCATTTCATCTCATTAACTCCTCTGATGAGATTAACATCAGGAAGGGCATTCGGTCGTAAAAATTCTCAGTTCATACTCGACGTCGTGGAGAAGCGGGACGAGGGTTGGACATGCACTCCACGATTTACAGTGCATAACATTCATTTTATATATCTGAAGTATTTTAATTGCGACCTTAATTTGTTTATTTTAGGTAACTATACTTCTTCTTCTTCTTCTTCTTCTTCTTCTTCTTCTTCTTAATCTTTTTACCCTTCAGGGTCGGTTTTTCCCTCGGACTCAGCGAGGAATTTCACCTTTACCGCTTCAAGGGCAGTGTCCTGGAGCTTCAGACTTTGGGTCGGGGGATACAACTGGGGAGAATGACCAGTACCTCGCCTAGGCAGCCTCACTTGCTATGCTGAAGGGGCCTTGGTGGGGGATAGGAAGACTGGAAGGGATAGAAAAGGAAGAGGGAAGGAAGTGGCCGAGGCCTTAAGTTAGGTACCATCCCGGCATTTGTCTGGAGGAGAAGTGGGAAACAACGGAAAACAACTTCGAGGATGGCTGAGGTGGGAATCGAACCCTCCTCTATTCAGTTGACCTCCCAAGGCTGAGTCCCCGTTCCAGTCCTCGTACCACTTTTCAAATGTCGTGGCAGAACCGGAAATCGAACCCGGGCCTCCGGGGGTGGCAGCTAATCACACTAACCACTACATTACAGAGGCGGACGGTAACTATACTTACTGTACAAATTAAAAAGCAGTAGACTATGTAGGTAAACCACTGAAAGCAACGACAGCCCTAACTTTGTGGAGGCACTTAAAACAATTTAACTGTCTCATATTATGACCATACGTCATAGGAATACTCTTTAACACTTTTGTAAATTTAATGCATCAATAATACTACATATCTTACGAATATTACACTACTTTAGTATTTCCCCGATATTTATTACATAAAATCCGTGCCCTAGATACACAGCGGCTTCCATACCGCCACAGCCACGAACGAGACTTCGGTGGAAGCTAACATATTGCTCTGGTCTGTGCTAAGGGACAGATTACAAAATTACTGCATCCATCAAGAAGTGGCAGCAGGCAGAATTGCCGCGTAGAATGTATTCCTCAACCATATGCATTTACTGCAGGTGTTATAAGACGTATGTACTGGTGCAGTGTCTGATTCATTAGGTCGCACCCCAGATCTTGAAACTGCAACATCGCAGACTTAAAGAGAATATGGAAAACTTTGGAAAACGTTTACTTTTGGGATGAATGTCGAATGTGTCCGGCTCCTTGGCTCAATGGTGAGCTAACTGATCTTCGGTTTAGCGGGTCCTGCATTCGATTCCCTTCCCGGTCGGCGCGTCTGGTTAATTCCTTTAGTTCGGGGACTCGGTATGTGTACTTATCTTAATGTTGAAAACCTACAACCTGTTTTCCAGTCAATGACTGGGTCAGGGATAGAATGAATGAAGCCCCAAGTTGCGGCGAAGATAGAAATTGTGCCGGCTGCCGAGGTCTGTCGCACTGACTGACAGATGAAATGAAATTATAGTGGAGAGTGTTGCTGGAATGAAAGATGACAGGTAAAACCGGAGTACCCGGAGAAAAACCTGCCCCGCCTCCACTTTGTCCAGCACAAATCTCACATGGAGTGACCGGGATTTGAACCACAGATCCCAGCGGTGAGAGGGCGGCGCTCTGCCGCCTGAGCCACGGAGGCTCTGTACTCGTCTTAATAAAAAGCTTAATTTGCACCCAACACACCACACTACAGACCACCACCGAAATATATCCCTCAACATAGGCTTGGCTTAAAACTGGACTTACAGTAATCCACATATGGTGTTGACCCGAAGTAACTGGGAGAAGGTGAGGAATAAGAAGACGAATGTCGAATGACATCATGTTGAATCGGTCGCAGAAATAAAAACGTTTTATTACAAGGCCTTGAAAGCCACACCACTCAGCTAAGCGTTCCCAGTACAGCGGCGAGATCGAACTATTCAATTCTAAACTTTGTTGTTGTAACCGTAATGCTTACATTTAAGGGCTGAGGATATCGTGGCAGTGCGACATTTAATATAGAATACTCCGACCGAGCTGGATAGCTGCAGTTGCTTAAGTGCGGCCAGTATCCTGTATTCGGGAGATAGTGGGTTCGAACCCCACTGTCGGCAGCCCTGAAGATGGTTTTCCGTGATTTCCCATTTTCATATCAGGCAAATGCTGGGGATGTGCCTTAATTAAGGCCACGGCCGCTTCCTTCCCATTCCTAGCTCTTTCCTGTCCCATCGTCGCCATAAGACCTATCTGTGTCGATGCAACGTAAAGCAACTAGCAAGAAGAATACTCCAACACTTGAAATAAAGAACAACATGTATAGCTTAACATATTCCTGATGTCTAAAAGTGTTGTGTGGGTTACTGAAGTCAGATTATGATGGAAATGGCAATCTAAAAAGAACCATATCTAAATTGTCCCTGAAAGAAGATCTAGAAGAACGCGGATTCAATTCCCGGTAACAAGTGGAGAACTTTAGAAACGAGATTTTCACTTGCGGAGCGCGATATGGCGCTGGGTTCACTAGAACTTAGTACAGTATACAGCAAACTCGGCTGAGAATAGAGCTAATCACTCTATCCCATTTAGTACCGAGGTGACAAGTAGTCAGTATATTTTACTGCTTCAAGGACGTTCATGGCCAGTACTGAGATTGCTTTGCTTTGCCAACTGACATTTATGAGGCTTGATGTTGATCTTGATGTTTTTCCTTATGTGTCACACCAGCGAAATGCTGGGGCTATACTTTAACTAAGGCCACGGACATTTCCTTCCCACTCCTAGGCCTTTCGCATCCCATCGTAAGCGTAAGATCTATCTGTGTCGGTGTGACGTAAAACAAATTGTAAAAAAAATCCTTATGTGAAAAAACACTTCGCCTCTATGGGTGTGCCATTAGGTTGCAGAAAGCCTATCATTTGACAGGTGAATGATGTTTATAAACTGGGGACGGCGTTATTCGACACATGTGAATTAGTCCAACCGTGCTTGTGACTTGTGGTCCCGCACAGCTGTTGTACAGAAGGAACATGGCGAGCCTTTGTGTTTTCCCCTCCGCGGCTTGGCCTTGGCGTGTTGACCCGGTGCCAGGGTCGGGGAGTGGATGCATGTTGGTCAGCGAGTACCGTTACGAGTAGCTAGTAGCCAGAGACTCCCGCGAGCCATCTGACTTCGTCACTCTAAGGCATATAGCATAGGTTAGCGTGGTAGCTGCCCATGCGCATCGCCCGGCTCTCACGAACGTAAGGAGGTATATTAACGAACATTTCACACACACGAAACTGTTACAGTAATCATGATGTCAAGGTATCTTACTCTACATGAAGAAATAACAGGGACTCATTTCTACTTCAAGAACTCACTGATATAGCAGAAACGAGTTTCTTGTCCGGAGATCAGGCCCTCGAATCCCAGAGCTAACTGCTACCGTAGGGTGAACTGGGAGGACGTGATAGTCCCGACCACCCGGAGGCCCCGGGTGCGATTCTCGACCAGTTAAGGGATTTTAAACATTTGGTCCAACGGATGAAACAGCCTCATGAGATCGACTGAGGAGCTGTTGATACGATATGAGAGGCAGCGGACTCGATCATGAATACTAAGCAACATCACTCTGACCACGTTGAACCCCAGTGTTTACCTGGATGGGAAGCAGTCGTTTTGGCAGGATCACAGGATAAGCTGGAGTATGGAAGACTGAGTGGACTACTCGATCCCTGGATTTACCAGCATAAGGTGTGAAGTTCCTAACTCATATCAGGGGATTAATATCAGACAAATATAGTTACTTTTGTGTAATGGGTGACCGGGGTCATTGTAAAGTCGATACTGGTGAGTGTAACTATTATTAACCGCGACCAGATTATTATTATTATTATTATTATTATTATTATTATTATTATTATTATTATTATTATTATTATTATTATTTGATTTAGCCTACATCCAACCGACACAGATAGGTCTTACGGCAACGATGGGATAGGAAAGCGCTAGGAGTGGGAAGGAAGCGACCATAGCCTTAAGGTACAACCCCACCATTTGCCTGGTAGGATAATGAAAAACCACGGGAAAACATAGTCAGTGGTGTTCGAATCCACTATTTCCCGAATGCAAGCTGATAGCTACTGTATGTGGCACAAACCGCGCCGCTTGCTCGGTGTTATTATTATAAACACCACCTTAAATGAATAGGTATCACATGTACATACACAGCAAGTAATTTTAGGTATAAAAATGAATAATAAAATACTACTCTTCATACTTTCTATAGAAAATTGGTTTAGATGGTTTAGATGTATAACGAGATTTTACAATGCAGGTCTACCTTAAACATTAAATATTGAATCTCCTAAGTTTTAACCACCTAAAAATTTCGTGTGGCTATTTCTAGCCGAATGCAGTCCTTGTAAGGCAGACGCTCGGATGAGCGTGGGCGGCATTTGCCATGTGTAGTGGAGGATAGTGTTACGTGTGGTGTGTGAGTTGCAGGGATGTTAGGGACAGCACAAACACCCAGACCCCAGGCCATTGGAATTAATTAATGAAGGTTAAAATCCCCGACCCGGTCGGAAATCGAACCCGGGACCCTCTGAACCGAAGGCCAGTACGCTGACTATTCAGCCAACGAGGCGTATTAGATATTGTTTATGTCTATTACTTCCCGTAGTACTGAGAGCTGTTTGCTACATTTGCGTATGGGGGTATAATCTTCAAGTCTGTTCCATTTTTATGTTTTAGCGTATGGCCATTAGTGTCGGGATAACCGAGGAAATGTTCGGCCCGCCAGTTCTGTAGCTGCGTTTACCGGTACACTCCATGGGGGTGGGCTAAATGTACCGCTGTGTGAGGGTGTAGGTGACGGGCCAGAAATGAGAAGGAAGCGGCCGTGGCCTTGAGGCATTTGCCCGGAGGTGAAATGGGAAACTACGGATAACAATTTCGAGGATGACTGACGAACCCATCGTCTCCCGAGTACAGTTCTAACAACCATAACTGAGCTAACCTGCTCGGAATCTGTTCCATTACCTAACGCTTTTTCAAATAGTCAAGAGAAGTGCAGTCGGTCACGCACCGGACTGGAAGCCATCCTTGCCAAGTAGCAGGGAGAATGCACACGATGCAATGAGCACTACAGAGTGATGATGCTACATGCTGACATCACGTCTAAGGTCAACACAAACGTGCGATAAATTACTATGTTTATAATGAATGTCAGCATTGGAAGGTCATACTTAATTTAGAAAAGTAATCTTCTGTACAATAAAAGATGTCTTCCTGCTATTTAGTTATGCTCTCCAGGCCGTGATTGTCCAAAGCTTAATATCTTTTATATCGTGTTTGTTTGCTATTTGTTTAACGTCGCACTAACACATCGAAAATTTTCAGCGACGGAAGGATAGGAAAGGGCTAGGATTGGAAAGGTAGCGGCCATGGCTTTATTAAGGTACAGCCTCAGCATTTACCTGGTGTGAAAATGGGAGACCATGGAAAACCATCTCCAGGGCTACAGACGGTGGAATTCGAATCCACTATCTTCCGAATGCAAGCTCACAGCTGCGCGACCCTAACCGCACAGCCAACTCCCTCGGTCTCTTTTATATATTCATGTATTGAATCTCCTAATACGGTATAATCATAATAACAATAAATTCGTTTTTTCAAGTTGTTTTACGTCGCAACGACACAGAGAGGTATTATAGCGACGATTGGAGGGGAAAGGGCTAGGAGTGTGAAGGTAGCAGCCGTGGCCTTAATTAAGGTACTGTCCCAACATTTACCTGGTGTGAAAATGGGGACGGTAAACTATCTTCAGAGCTGTCGACAGTGGGGTTCGAACATACTATCTACCGAATACTGGATACTGGCCGCACTTAAGCGACTACAGCTATCGAGTTCGGTAATAATAATAATAATAATAATAATAATAATAATAATAATAATAATAATAATAATAATAATAATATGACATCAGCTACCGCGTACGTCGTTTGTGCTGTCCACTTGTACCTGTTTACTGTAAGTCAGTCAGATTATCCAGTAATCGGGAGATAGTGGGTTCGAATCCCACTGTCGGCAGCCCTGAAGATGGTTTTCCGTGGTTTCCCGTTTTCACACCAGGTAAATGCTGGGGCTGTATCTTAATTAAGGCCACGGCCGCTTCCTTCACATTCCTAAGCCTTTCCTATCCCATCGTCGCCATAAGACATATCAGTGTCGGTGCGACGTAAAGCAAATAGCAAATAGCAAAAAAAGAGGTCAATCAGATGGCATAACAAAAATGGGACTCTACTGGGTGAGTGGATACTTTCCGATTTCCTCTACCAGGTTTAAACCAGCGAACTTGGGATGTGAAGTCCGACGTTTTCAGAGAGGAAACTAAGATATAATTTGTATAAATGAATTTATATCGGAGTTTGGTGAATATTTAATATAGAAAATAGATTTCTCGATGACAGTGTTTTAAAGCAGTTACTGTTTCATGACTACGTTAACAATAAACACAATATTCTTGTGGTTATGGTATTCAACAAATACTCCCTCCGCTGTATATAGTTATTTGTAAACGAGGATGCAGCTTCTAGACCTATTACTCAGATAATAAACAGTTCCCTACATTAACATGGTCTAGGGTAGCGCCCTGTATCTTACCGGAGGGTCCCGTGTTTGACCACGGTCATGTCAGAGATTTTCCCCTAGATCTGAGGGCTGGTTCGAGATCCATTCAGCCTCCTGGTGAAAAACTGAGGAGTTATCTGATGGTGAAACAGCGGCCCCGGTCTTGAAACACAAGAGGATCCGTCTCGTTGACCACGCGTCGTCTCGTAATCTACAGGCCTCTGGACTGAGCAGCGGCCGCTTGGTATGCCAAGAACCATCAGGGCTAGACTCTCCATGGGGTTTGGTTTAGTATATATTACTATTATATAGCCAACGGCCGTAGCCGTGTTGAAACACCGGATCCCGTGAGATCTCCGAAGTTAAGCAACATTGGGCGTGGTCAGGAGTTGGATGGGTTGCCACGCGCTGTTGGTGGGGGGTAAGGGAATGGAGGAGCGGAAAGGAACTGGCCATCCTACCGCACGTAAACTCCGGCTCAGAAACACCTCTGCGGAGGTTCGGACCTGCCTTCGGGCAGAATAACCCTTACCTTACTATTATATATACAGTATTACAAGTTATTTGATTTCATCAGTTTTGCTTCTCACCTTGTTTGGCCTTCATAACACACAAAGTACAGGAAATAAGTGTAGCCATCCTTTTGGATGTGAAGTGGGGATATAACACTGTTAGTTTTCAGTTGTCTCCAAGAGACTCTATTCATCTTATGTCAGTCCATGGCAGAGACGATAACTGAACCGAACGAAAAGCTGCCATGCTAACCCAAGATTCTGACGGTAACGCATAGAGAATTAAGTGGAGTATAAGTGAGTTAGTGCATGGAACGAAAAAATAGATGCAATGTGAATGATTTAACCGATGATTACTTTAACCCGCCATCGGTATCGTTGTTAGGTAGCCCCTAACAAAAACATTCCTTATTAAGAAAAGTTTTTTGGTTTAAGACTCAAACTTTTCAAACTCCAGGTATTCTCAAATGAGTTTATGAGTCACATGTTTTCCTTCGTTACGTGATGATTCAAACCAAAAAACTTTTCTTAATAAGGAATGTTTTTGTTAGGGGCTACCTAACAACGATACCGATGGCGGGTTAAGGCGTTCATGCAAGACGAAGGAATAATTTCAGCTGTAGCGGTCGTGTGCTACCGTGAAGATTCATAGCCCCACCCTCCATTCCCGAAACCCCCATCTTTCACAATGACAATTCGTTACTGCTGTAGATCTTGTTTACCTAGCACCTCCCATTAGCTGGCGTACAAACACAGGGCCATTTTGACTGGGAACATACTGTACTTCTCTCCTCGTATGTTCAAGATCGCGTGATCGAATTCTAGCATTGACCACTAGCATTTGAGACTAATTAAATGCTGGAGACCCGTACTAGTACACTTTTTCTGGCACATTAAAGAACGTCTTTCCAGGTCGAAATCCCGGCAACCTGAGGACCCTTAAGACCACATATCACCATTATTGAAAATGAAAAATTGACGAAGATATCACCATTATTATTATTATTATTATTATTATTATTATTATTATTATTATTATTATTATTATTACCGACTCATGGATAAATGGTTTGCATGCTGTCCTTTGGTTCAATTGGTCCTGGATTCGATTCCCGACTGGGTCGAGGATTTTAACTTTCATTGGTTAATACTTCTGGCTCCGGGGCTGGGTATTTGTGCTGTATTTAACATTAGAATTCATCTCAAAAAGGGTCCTATCCTAATAGACGCGCAGGATGCCCATAGGACGTCAACTTGAAATACCTGCACCAGGTCTCTCCGGAGGCTCACACGCCATAATAATAATAATAATAATAATAATAATAATAATAATAATAATAATAATAATAATAATAATAATAATAATAACAATCTACGAGGATATGGACTCAAGTCCCAGCGCAATCGGCGTGTATTCGTAAATAAATTATTACCAACTAAAAGATAATCAACATATTTTAACACTAATCATAGGACGAATTGGAACTGGTCCGATCTTTTAACGAAGGAAGTTATCTGCATTAGAAAGACAAAGTCTGTGAAAGATGTAAAAGTGATATACTGTACTGAACTTCGTAGACCTCACAAACCGAATACCGCCGGGGAGAAGCGAAAAAGAACAGATCAAGGGAGATTTGATAGCAAATATGAAAGAGAGGAGTCTTCAAAAGTAAGGGGAATATATTCCAAAGTCAGCTAGAGACACTGAAGTTGCCCTTTCACGCTGTTAAATTGAGACTCCGGGGCTCGCACTACAATGGATAAGACAGGTACTGCCCATAAAATAAATTATCTGTATTCCATCATTTAGCAACTGGGCAAATCTAAGTACGAGCAAATAATTCCTTCTCCTTGTTGCGACCGAATGTCCAATTGCTCACATCAGAACTCACCGTCAACTGTACAATATTTGACCATTCGAAGTGGAAATTACACAATTCTGGAACCTCACCTTTTGCCAAGGATGCGCTTATTAATTACAGAATAAAATATACCAGTTACACACCTTATCCCCTTATGTGTGTACTAGGGTTGTTTCACATACAACCTTGCCTTGGGCCCTAAAGGACAGGGGACTGAGGAGAAACAGTTTAACGTGACTGCAGATGTCGTGATCGTAACCACAAAACCTCTGGCCCACAAGAACATGGCTTATCATTTCAAATCACACACATATTGGCCGAGATTCGAATCGCGTCTGCATTAATGAGAAGCTAGAGGCGATAACCACTTGGCTACCATGGCCCCAATAGTGATGAGACCTCCAGTACTAACCTCCAAAGCATTAAAAAAATTATTATTATTAAATAACTAGCAGAAGTACCCGTTCTTCGTACGGGTTATCAGAAACTGGCTTTAGTTACTCATACTATCGGTGTGACTGACTTCATTAGATATTTATATCACTGGTGTATTTATTTAAGTACGTAGAAATTATTTGTCATGTTTGAAATTGTAGTATATCTTCTTCTTTTCTTCATGGGGGCCTCTAAATATTAGTTCCTAATTAGCGTCGACCTCTAAGACCTTTTGCTACCATGTTTTTCGTTCATTCCCACCTAGATATACCTGCTCCCTTCACAAAGCTGTAGGTTTAGTGTAAGTATACTTCCAATAGATAGTACCACAAATATAAATATATTGAATGAATTTGTTTGATCCGACATTTCGTAACTATTACAAATGATCAAGGAAATACGGATAAAAAAAAAAAAAAAAAAAAAAAAAAAAAAAAAAAAAAAAAAAAAACCAACTATAATTATCGAGAATTATAATTCTCAGGGTTTGCCACTCATGTCGCACATCATATGATGAATATGAGTATAAATGTTGAAAAAAGTTTCCAAGTCATTGGCGCACCATCTTGACGATTGTGTACAGTATACAGGTTGTTTTCATGGTTACAATGATCGTAAAAGTGGACCAAAATATGGGCACTAATAACTTCAGTGATCCTACTACTCCATGATTTGTTAGAAAATGGTTTAAACTATAGGTAACAGACTCCGCAAAACGCTGAAACCTAAGCCAGTACGTAAAAACGGAGGCCTGTCGGCAACCGCTGGTCGCTGTACTACGGAGATCTCCGGGGCTATTATTTTTATACTTCACTCCCTTTCCATCCCCGCCCAAAGGAGTGCTATGAACGTCTTACACAACAGTTTATTTATTTCCAGATATTAAGTCATATGTGTATCAATTTTGGTTGGCAGCTATGCCCAAACGTACATGCATAATCTAGCTGCCCCCCCCCCCCCGTGCCCCCCACTTCGAACTGTTTTGAAAATAAAAATACAGCCCATGTTACTCGCAATATAGCTTCCTATAGGTGAAGAAATTTTTAAAATCGGTTCAGTAGTTTTTGAGTCTATTCGTTACAAACAAACACATTTTTCCTCTTTATAATATTAGTATAGATAATTGTTTTACGTACCTCTAACAAATTTTATGGGTTTTGGAGACGAGAAGCCGGAATTTGATCTCGCGGAAGTCCTTTCACGTACAGGTAAATCTATCGACAAGAGGCTGTCATATTTGAGCACCTTCAACTATCACTGTACAGAGTCGGTATCGAACCCACCAACTTGGGCTGATATGGCCAGCGCTCTACCCTCTGAGCCACTCGGCCTGGCAGAATGTATTTAGTGTCCGCTATTGGTTATTCAAGAACTCCTGTTTCGTTAGGTGTAGGTGAGCTATGAATTCTGGGGCTGCCAGGTCCATAGCAGAAATACAACCTGAGCGATGGAGTCGATGAGGCGATCCTGTTATGTAACTTTGAACTTTCTTCTGGCTGTGTGGCTCTTACGTAAGTCTAGTGCATAGTTCGCATGCACCCACCAACTTTCCCTCTTGCATTACATCCTACGGCATAATACCAGCTAGCATCCTAGACAACTTCTCAGTAGAGACTACGAACATAGCCTACTTCGCGATGTATGATGGCAAATGTAGAGCGCAACCTCTGTGAGCAACAGACAATTCGAGTATTACGAAAACTATTCATACAATCGCATATCTCTGACCCAGGTTCTTTTCCTTTCTTATTCACTTCTTTCTGCCTTCCTTATCAGTCGGATTTTTTTTAAAAAAAATATAAATCTCCCTGAAATTACAGGTGACTACAAGGAATCCGAATACTACTACAACATTTTAAAGTAAAAGTTTTTTTGTTGTTGCTATTTTGCTTTACGTCGCACCGGCACAGATAGGTCTTATGGCGACGATAGGACAGGAAAGGCCTAGGAATGGGAACGAAGCTGTCGTGGCCTTAATTAAGGTACAGCCTGGTGTGAAAATGGGAAACCACGGAAAACCATCTTCAGGGCTGCCGACAGTGGGATTCGAACCCACTATCCCCCGGATGCGAGCTCATAGCTGCGCGCCTCTAACCGCACGGCCAACTCGCCCGGTAAGTGAAAGTTTACAGCAGTAGTGCACGATGCAAATGAAATATAAAATTTATTAAAATAAAAATAAAACGGAACTTGTGATTTCAACCCACTGAGTGTGTTAATATTAGGACGAATGAAAATGACTCAGTATACTGAAGGAGTCCGCCTCTGTGGTGTAGTGGTTAGCGTGATTAGCTGCCACCCCCGGAGGTCCGGGTTCGATTCCCGGCTCTGCCACGAAATTTGACAAGTGGTACAAGGGCTGGAACGGGGTCCACTCAGCCTCGGGAGGTCAACTGAGTAGAGGTGGGTTCGATTCCCACCTCAGCCATCCTGGAAGTGGTTTTCCGTGGTTTCCCACTTCTCCTCCAGTCGAATGCCGAATGGTACCTAACTTAAGGCCACGGCCGCTTCCTTCCCTCTTCCTTGTCTATCCCTTCCAATCTTCCCATCCCTCCACAAGGCCCCTGTTCAGCATAGCAGATGAGGCCGCCTGGGCGAGGTACTGGTCATTCTCCCCAGTTGTATCCCCGACCCAAAGTCTGAAACTCCAGGACACTGCCCTTGATGCGGTAGAGGTGGGATCCCTCGCCGAGTCCGAGGGAAAAGCCAACCCTGGAGGGTAAACTGATTCAGATAAGATAAGAAGAGATCATAGTCACAGGAATATGAAGAAAAAATAATCACTAATATTTGTGATTACAGGCATCTGCGAGCCAGGAAATTCGAAATAGGCCTACACGAGAAGTGCTTTTGGTTGTACATGTTCATGTCTTATGTTTTATTTAGTGTAAAAACATTAAATTAGGTTTCCTCTTTCTTTTGCGAAATAAACGCTAGATATTATAACCTACGTATTTTGTTTTCAAAAAATAAATTAGATATTTTGTGCTTAGAATTTATAACGTTCACGATTAAAGTTCATAATAGTGACAGTTATGCAACCAATCGTTATAGCTTTTACACCCGCATACTTCAAACCCAGTCATATCGCACGCATCTACGTTCGCATGCACCTGCGGTTTGAATATACTGAAAATTTCATACTTTCTTTCGTTCTTTCTTATCAGTAGGATTATTTTTTTAAATAATAAGTACAATCTTCCTGAAATTACAGGTGACCACACAAAATGTTAAATTAATTGGTTGCAGCAGAAGCAGTTCCTTCTAGCCAGGTTGAGCAGCTCAGACCTTCTGAGCCCAACTTAACAGGTTTGATTCTGGCTCAGTCCGGTAGTATTTGAAGGTGCTCAAATACGCTAGTCTCGTGTCAGATCTTGTTTAAAGGTGTCTATTTTCTTGAAAGGAATCCTTTAAGAAATTGATTAAGAAGTAATGGAAAGAAGTGATGATGATGATGATGATGACGACGATGATGATGTGATGATAATGAAGTCATGTGTCCTCCGGAAAGGCTGCAGGGCTATACTCAAGGTTTAACATTCCCATCCGACGGATAGTGCCGGCCCCGTGGTGTAGGGGTAGCGTGCCTGCCTCTCACCCGGAGGCCCCGGGTCAGGGATTTTTACCTGGACCTGAGGGCTGGTTTGAGGTCCACTCAGCCTACGTGAGCTATCTGACTGTGAGATAGCGGCCCCGGTCTAAACAGCCAAGAATAACGGCCGAGAGGATTCGTCGTGCTGACCACACGACACCTCGTATTCTGCATGCCTTCGGGGCTGAGCAGCGGTCGCTGGTAGGCAAAGGCCCTTCAAGGGCTGTAGTGCCATGGGGGGGGGGGGTATCCGACGGATAAGTCGGCATCGACAGCGTCATATGCCCTCATACCGTACGAACACTGCGGAGAGATTTGGAACTGAATCCAGATTTCTGACTCACAATCTAGTGATTAGAAATTGTACACCATCGCCTCTCCTACCCTACTGGCCAACATTCTCATGGTGCCATTCTTTTCGACCAATGGGATGCGAACAAACCACGGTGTCAGACGCCATAACGATCATGACCACCAAGTGGGCTATGGAAAGAAATAACGACATGGAAAAACGCCGAATTCTGAACTTGAACATTCTTCTTCTTCTTAATCTAGTTATCGTCCAGGGTTGGCTTTTCCCTCGGACTTAGCGAGGGATCCCACCTCTACCGCCTCAAGGGCAGTGTCCTGGAGCTTCAGACATCGGGTCGGGGGATACAACTGGGGAGAATGACCAGTACCTCACCCAGGCGGCCTCACCTGCTATACTGAACAGGGGCCTTGGTGGGGGATGGGAAGATTGGAAGGGATAGACAAGGAAGAAGGAAGGAAGGAAGCGGCCGTGGCCTTAAGTTAGGTACCATTCCGGCATTTGACTGGAGGAGAAGTGGGAGACCACGGAAAACCACTTCCAGGATGGCTGAGGTGGGAATCGAACCCACCTCTACTCAGTTGACCTCCCGAGGCTGAGTGGACCCCGTTCCAGCCCTCGTACCATTTTTCAAATTTCGTGGCAGAGCCGGGAATCGAACCCCGACCTCCGGGGGTGGCACCTAATCACGCTAACCACTACACCACAGAGGCGGACAACTTGAACATTAAGCATATTTATTTTAATTTTGATTTCTTCCTGAATTAAATGCAGACTGCCGTATTGACAAAGAGTATCGTTACAGGAGATTATCATTAATACATCAAGTTCTAGGCGTGGGCAAGTTTTGCTATAAAATACACTCCTTACTTTTAACTCACTTCCTGTGTAATGTTACATTGAAGAATATTGGGTACTACGGAACGCTAATATGAAATTCAGTGTGGTAAATGCAATCACTCACGTGAAAGTTACTGGCTTCTAACCAAACTGGTCGCGATTCGAATCCCAGACACTATGTGCAGGATTTAAAAAATAAAAAAAGTCACCTATGGTGATTAAGCGTTAACCTGGAGGCCCTGTGGCTGTGTACACTATATCAATAGCCACGTAACAGCTGCCTCTGTGGATCAGTGGTAGAGTGTCGGCCTCCGGATCCCAAGATAGCGGGTTCAAACCCGGCAGAGGTAGTCGGATTTTTGAAGGGCGGAAAAAAGTCTATTCGACACTCCATGTCGTACGATGTCGGCATGTAAAAGATCTCTGGTGACACATTTGGTGTTTACCCGACAAAATTCATTACAATCTCAGCCATACACGCCTAAGAGAGTTTCGGTTACTCGGTCTGCCATCTAGTGGGCCTAGAGTAAAACGGAACGTCGAAATTGACGAGTAGACAGCCAGATGGCGTCAAATTGAAATGTCTGCACACGGTAACTGAGGGCATACGATTATTATTATTATTATTATTATTATTATTATTAGCCACGTAAATTGCAGTTTTTCTTCATTTCTTGCTTGAAATTTACTGATCACCGGAGAAAGCTATTTAGCCAAGAATCGAATCCGAGACGCTCTGAACCGAAAACCGTCACACTGACCATTCAGTCAAGGAGCCAGACATTTAGTGGCGTGTATAAAACTCAAAAATATTGCGTGATTTTTAAATTACAAATGTGTAGTCTATATTTACGCCATTATGACTAATAATACAGTAGTTCTCTATAGAAACTAATATATTTAGGCCTACAGTAAATAATTTTGACATTAGTAATTCGTTGTCCTACCATTGTAAAAAATGGAAGGCGAAAGAAACGCTAATTCAAATCTTTGTTCATTAAGACACATATTAACGATAGATCAACATCTACACGTAGTATGTGTTCGCCCGTGACCATGTATAGTTCCATATTTTCACGTAAATTAGAAATAAGTACCGGTACTTCCATATGTCTCCACCCGCTATGCAAATGTCGAAATTGTAGAGGAGATTGGAGAACATAAAAAACAACAGTTATTTTATAAGAAAAACAGGTGCGATAAGAAAGAAGCAAACACAAGTAAAAGTGAGGAGATAAAGGTGTGAAGGCGAGGTCATCGACCGCAGTGAGTTTCACTTTCTGACAGAACAACAGACAGACGCTCTAGTAACTCAAGGCTACGCCAAATATCACACGCCCACTGTTAACACACACACTTGGGTTGTTGCAACACCAGTACAGCAAATAGGAAGTTACAACCACACAGCGGGAATACTCTACTTAGAGTAGTAGTAATAATAATAATAGTAATCAACCATGCCCATTCTGCTTTCGTAGGGGTTTAGCTCTGAACTGAGTAAGGGCTAGAAATAACTCGACGTAGACGCTGGAGTGAGGGGCCTCTACCCCGACACGATGCGTCCCAAAGGCTGACGGAAATACACAGGACAGGTATGAATCCAGAGCAGCCGCGGGTCATCTGAGGTGGTGAACGGTCTCAACACCGGATGACAAAGTTTCCCAACGGCAGAGAGGGAGGAACGATCAAAGAAAGTCCTCCTGAATTAAATGACACTAAACCAAGGAATAACGCCTGTTTCATGCATCGAGGAGCTCTCTGGTCTGCATCTGTACCCATTTCAGGACCGGAAATTCTCTTGCAACGCTTCAGGTCTCACCGACCCCGTTCTACCCTCGACGGAGATTAGAATTTTCTATCCGCAACCAGAAACTTCACAGAACTACCATGATGGGAAAACGTTCGGATATAGCACCCTAGCCGGTTCAGTCCGAGGCCAGAGATTTGGTGTTTGCAAGGTGATGGATTCTGGGGGCCCTGCACCATCATGTTTGGGTGAGTCTGAGCATAATTTATCCCACTAAAACCACTTTTTTGGTTTCCTAGAAGTGAACCCCTCATGAAAATTGGAAAACAAATGAACTGGTCACGGTTCTCGAAGAATACAGTCCAGAAAATAGATTTCTGTCTGAAGAAATCCCAGCGATGGGGATTTACAGAATTATAAAAGGACAACCGGCCATCAAGGAAGATGATGATGATGATGATGCTTGTTGCTGAAAGGGGCCTAACATCTAGGTCATCGGCCCCTAATGGTACGAAATGAGACGAAATGGAATGACAAATTAAAACTCCAAAATCCTCCATTGACCAGAATTCAAAACGTGAGGACGAAGAATGAATGGATGAATATGAATTAAAACAATCAGTAGATCCGACAAGCAATGTCTCGCAGTCACAGAAACTGATGTGAAATAATAGTATTACTGACCAAGGGACTGCGTCTATAGCATAATACTGAATCGATGATGCTTTTAGTCCAAAGGGGTCCAAAATCCAAGTCATCGGCCCCTCATAATGGTACTTATCGCTAGGAAAGTAGAACCATAGTATTTGTCATGCTGCGGTACTAATCAAAAGTAGCGTAGACTCGCGTCATTCCACACATTATGGTACTATACACAGGTAATGAAATTCGCACATGTAATACAGACTTATGGGGTTTCGCACATTACGGCGCCATTTACAGGCAACGCAAACCTATGGTGTTCATCACGTAAGTGTACTAACCACAGGGACTCGCGCTATCCCTTGGTGTTCCTCATATAGTGGGTACTAATCATAGGCAAGCCAGAACCATGGTGTCGTTCATCCCATGGTATCGCTCACATAGTACCACCAATCCCAGGTACTGTAAAAGCCGGCAACGTAATCTTTTGCTACTAATCACAAACCTATTTGGTACCGAACATAGCGGTACTATCCGCAAGTAAAAGCGACCCATGGTGTTCCCCGCGTGGTGGTACTAATCACAAGTAGTTTCATGGTTCTAATACAATCATCCCTTGGTCGCCCCTTTTAGTCGCCTCTTACGACAGGCAGGGGATACAGTGGATGTATTCTTCGTCTGAGTCCCCCACCCACAGGGGGTTGTGTGTTTGGTCCGCGAGGGGTATTTTATTTCCCTCAAGTCCGCCGGCAAGCCGGTTAGGACCCCTCTATCCACCACCTGGGACGCGCTACGTGGAAGTATCACCTCTCCCCCTGCTACGCCAGCGTGGTAGGTTCGTGGCATCAAGGAAGAGAAAGGTCGGGTAGAATGAGGTGGCCACTGTTTCTAGAGTCAGCCTTCTTTGTACAAAACTTGATCACATACGCGATATAGGAGCTCAGGTCCACAGCCTCAAGGTTGTCGATACTGACCCTGAAAAGTGGGAACATAGTATAGGCCTACACGACTTTCAACGCCCATACCATCAATAAATATAACAAGATAAATTCATAGAAAGTACAGAAATGTTGGTCGCAGCTAGAAGAAAAAAATATTCCAGACTCCAATAATCGCTTTAAAATCCAGGTGGGCGATCTCACTTGCCGAACAGGGAGAGAAAATACGTTCAGAAAGATAGTACGTAAATATCGAGCACAAGAGGAATCAAAATGGCTAGAGACTAGTGGATGCATGTGAACCATTCTCTATGAAATTAATGTGAACATATTTCCAGAAAGATCCTAATAAAACCAAAATACGGCGCTAGCTTAACCCCAAACTGAAGGAAGACCGGGCGAGTTGGCCGTGCGGATAGGGGCGCGCAGCTGTTAGCTTGCATTCGAGAGATAGTGGGTTCGAACCCCACTGTCGACAGCCCTGAAGATGGTTTTCCGTGGTTTCCCATTTTCACACCAGACAAATGCTGGGGGTGTACCTTAATTCGGCCGCTTCCTTCCCACTCCTAGAACTTCCCCATCCCATCGTCACCATAAGACCTATCTGTGTCGGTGTGACGTAAAACACATTGTAAAAAACTGAAGGAATTGCAAATCAATCACGTTACGACAATCAACCCCAGAGAGTTACTGAATGTCGACTCTTATCATTATCTCGCAATTATAAAAGTGAAGTTCCTTTCGAAAAGCAATGCAGAATTGAATAATTAAAAAATAACCATGAAATAGTGGGGAAATATCGTAGACAGGCCGAAACTCTGGACACTTGAAAAAGGGAAGAAATAGTTCGAAAAATTCAGAAACTGCAAAATGGACGACGCTTCGGGCCAAAAGGAGGAAGCATCCCTGGTGGAACGAATAATGTGCAACCACCCTACAGGAATGCAATAGAGCTTGGAACAAAGGAACTTTACATAGAAGGAATTTGAAGAAATTAGGATCCAAAGAAGGAACATTGTCAAGATCAAACGAACAGTCTGTGGATCATCTTGCCTGGTGTCCTGAAGCTGATAATTCCATCAACTGAGCTGTCTGAACAGTGCAAAAGTGCGTGTGCCCTTCGTTGACGGACCGATGGTTGGGGATGTCCCTGTTTCTGGTTTCCCACCAGACGGACATTATTGAACCTCCTACTGTATTTATTATAAATACAACATATTCATTTTGAAAGAGGAAAGATGTTTTCTTCCTGTACGTATGTGATGCGAAGTGAAAGTATCACAGAAAATAATGTTTTGTAATATTTCTAGTAAACGGAAGGTAATCTTACAAAAGAAAGTGTGTATCTAATATTAAAATGTTACCAGGTGTCGGGGGTAGTGATCTCTTACCCGGAGAAAAGGACCTATATTCCCTAAGAGCTCGACTGGGGATAACTGAGGTGCCTTCGAAATGCCAGGGAGTGAAATCGGTCAAGTAAGCCAAATAATACGGCTGACGTTAACGTCACGCTGACCTCGTGACACGTGTAAAAGCCAGCTGGTTGAGCTGCAGTAATTTTAGGCCAAGGCCATTAATGTATGCGCCACTAAATATTTATGAAACATTCCGAAAATGCCATTCTCATGGCAAGCCTACAGGAATTCATTTTCAAGGTAAGTGGGTTCTATAATACCGGGCGAGTTGACCGTGCGGTTAGGGGCGCGCAGCTGTGAGGTTGCATCCGAGAGAGAGTGGGTTCGAACCCCACTGTCGGCAGCCCGGAAGATGGTTTTCCATTGATTCCCATTTTCACACCAGGCAAATGCTAGGCCTGTACCTTGTTTAAGGCCACGGCCGCTCCTTTTCCACTCCTAGGCTTATCATATCCCATCGTCGCCTTGAGACCTATCTGTGTCGGTACGACGTGAAGCAAAATTGTAAAATTGGATCTAAGTCCGGCCCCGCGATGTGGGGGGGGGGGGATGCAACGCGTCCGCCTGTCACCCGGTGGCCCCGGGTTCGATTCCCAGCCGGGTCAGGTTTTTAAAAATTGTAATGATTAATATCCCTGGGGACTGGGTGTTTGTGATGTCCCTTAATCTTCCATTCCTCACACACAACATTCCACACTATCGCCATTCCAATTTCACGCAGGTTCATACAATATGGTGCCGGTAGGGGAAAAAGACCCTCATGGGTCGACATCCCGAACAAATAACATTAAAAAATGGATCTATTGTACCCGGATGAGATGGCACATAGGTATCATGATTTGATATTATAAAATAAAGTAAGGCATATGAGAATATCTAAATATACACATTGTCAGCTCTGGTGTGGACGGAAGGATTTCAACATTGTCAGACGTGCTCGCGACAATCTGTCGCCAAGGGTTAAGCCTGTCATAATGGGTGAAATATTTCCTTGTCGATAGCTAAGAGAATTAAATCGAGCATTCAGAACAACAGTGCTGATTTGTACGAGAAAATGAGGGAGCGTTTATTCTTGAACAAGGGGCAGCCCGTGCGTCACGAATACGGAGAAGTCGTAATAAAGTTTCCCGTGCCTCTAGGCATCTGGTTGTTAAGTTGTCAGGGGGGGGGGGGGGAGGATATTTAAACTGACCGCTGCAGTGACAGCCAATGATAAAATTTCAAAAGAGCTTCCAGATGCACCAACATGATAGAATACAATATGAACTCCAGTTATCTTCCCAGATAATAATAATTAAAATATTCCAACCACCGAATTGAACAGATGGGATTTTTTTTAGATATTATCCCCATATTGATGAATTGTAAGTTTGATTAATTAAAATTAAGAATTGTAGAGAAAGACCCACGTTGTGTTCCTATTGGTCAGCAAGATCGCACCAGCATAGACGCCGACTTAGCGCGCGAAAAAGTGGAAGACAGAAATCAAGTAATATCTTCGTGATCGCCGAACGATATAAGATCATAATACGACACGTGAATGTTTATCGCCAGTTTATTAAGTGGGATAAATTAAGAGGTCCAGATCCACCTGCAAGTGCCGATTTAGGATAACCAACACCCCTCACTCTGGTATGACCGCGGATGACCCAGGCGAGAAACCATATCGTCCATAAATAACAGATATTGGAACCTCACATCATCAGTCGTTTGAAATAGTTTGATACTCTGACACGTTGACTCTGTAAGTCAGTACCTCGGGACGCATTCTAAGTCAGTTAGAGCTGAAAGTACGCGAGGCGTTGTGAGAGTGAAGACGAACAGTGAGATTATTCATAGTACCGAGTGTTAATAATCAGTATAACTGTATGATGAAGTTAAAACATTTATAAAGGTTTCATGTGATTGAAAATAAATAATTAACGGAACGCCAATAGTACATTTTTGAAGGCGGAGTGCGGAGCCTGAAGTAATGTATTCAAGATAGACGGTGAAACAATCATCTGTAGCATGGAACTGAAGGAGCGTGGCGATCACTAGACGGCCTAGAAATACGTCAGGAAGTGCTGGTTGACTACCGCGATACGCCCCGGGTCGAATAAAACGACACATCGTAGTAAAGTGTCACAGCTAGTGGTCCCGGGGGCAAGTGAAGAAAAGAATTGTGAAAGTGTCATAGGTCTTTAAGCATCTAAAAATGTTTTATTATATAAATAATTGTAAATTCATAATTAAGGCATTAGTAATGGGTAAAAGCCCAGGAGTGTTTTTTTGTTAGTATTATAAAGTTACGCAAGATGAACGAGTAAACCAATATGGGGCCATGAGGCTTCTCAATCGCCACGAGAGAATGGAATTCTACACAGGAATGAGTACACAAATTTGATATATTTAGGGATGTTATCGCGGTAAGACGGGATTCAGTGTAAATTAATCATGGTTACTTAACGTAACGCATAGATTGCTTCCCGAATGCATGATTTATTTTAGACGGACGAACTAATTTACGTTAACGTAATTATGGGTTAGACTAATTAATTGAGTATTTGTTTGTTGTATATAATGTAAATATGGGTTATATCTTTTAATTAATGCATGCTGTTTGTAAATACTTGGATTGAAGTTCATTTCAAGTGTCAGATTTTTCTTTTATGCTAACCCAGTTTATTTTGATTTCTCAATCACTGCGGTGATTATTTGTACCTTAGTTAGGCATATTTGTTACCAGACATCCAGATTATGAAAGTGCCAGGGTGTATAAAGTATGTGTTTGCGCACGGAAGATCATGAGAAATAAGAATAAGAATAATAATGCTTTGTGAGTTAGCAAGTTGAAGTATAATAATAATAATAATAATAATAATAATAATAATAATAATAATAATAATAATAATAATAATAATAATAATAATAATGCTGTGAGAGTTCGCTGGTGAAAGTAATAATCAATGTAGAGATAACATGTGGCGTGAAAGACTTTAATTCGGGCAGTAAATTTTATTTTACGTAAATTGTTGATTTAACGTTTTTGGACTTTGTAATGACCATAAAAATTTGTTTAGAAGCGATAGAGGCACGTGTATAGGGTGGTCACGATATTTTGAAAGCCCAGAGTGGTTTGAGCCCATTTTTAATATTGGAAGTCGTGCGCGACAAAAATCCGGCATGAGGTGAAAATTTGAGCCGTACTGTTTTTGATGATGAAATAGATAAATCTCGAGGCCTAAGACTATATAATATGCCGATTCCGGTGTTATGAATGGCAGAATCCACCCACCGAGGATTAATTATTGAATTAAATGTTTGAAGAGTTCCAGTGGAATAAATGGACTTCAAATGAAAAGGAAGGAATAATTTAGCAATCGCAGGTATTAGATGTATTTGCCCAGCCGCAATGTGCCATGGGATTTAGGATGTGTCTTGGGAGGACATTGTGTCCCCATAAAATTAACGGCAGTACGAAAATGAAGTTTGCGGTTTCGAATACCGTAGTGTCCCGACCGATGTAAGTCGGATCTTGGTGGTTCATAATGGGACTTAACATATGTGACTAAATTCTAAAGACTGGAAATTAAAATATAAAACGTTCAATTTAATAATAATAATAATAATAATAATAATAATAATAATAATAATAATCCAAGTGAATCTTGTCTTAATTGATTGCTTAGTGCCCAAGTGGACCGAAATTGCAAAAGCTTATGCATTAACCATAAAAATAGTTAGCGTTAATGTAACATGTGAAATTAAGTTATCATAATCATATAATAATAATTCGAAGAGGAATAATAGGTAGAATTTGTTAGATTATTTTGAGAATAATAATTATGGTAAAATAGATTTAAAATATTAAATCCATGATGAATAAGTGATACGATGATGATAATCTCCTCTGATGAAAATAATAATAATAATAATAATAATAATAATAATAATAATAATCGTCAAAAGTTGAAGAAACAGAAAAAGAAGAACTTGCAATATTATTTTTGAGATTAAAATATGATGGAAGGATGTTAAAATATTTAATGGACGATGATTCAGTGTTACGAATATAATAATAATAATAATAATAATAATAATAATAATAATAATAATAATTTGTTATGAAACTGATCATTAATTTGTGCGGATTTATTACGAGGAAACACTTCAGCAAAGGTTAACGTATAATCATCCCGGACGATAAATGATAATAATCAAATATAGGATGGTAATTGAAAGAAATGATAATAATAAAATAATTAATGGTAATCACAAAATATGATAATGATCAGAGAAATAATGATATTGATAATTATTTAATAATCATAGGAAGATATGATAGGGACAGTCGTCATGTGTCGAAGTGGTCGGACCCAAATGTTGGTTTTCCACATGGGTGATAGTTGGCGGTATGTGCGAAATAACCCACGGACGGCAACATGTCTTAATTATGCGAGTATAAATAGGAACCTTTCCGTACGTCTTGTCGCAATGACAAATGTAAATATTGAGATAAGCTTTGAGTTGACGAGCTACCTCTGTCATGCTTGAAAATCTGGTTATATTAGGCTAGAGTTTGTCCGTACAATTAGATCCCGTTTTAGATACGATAATATTTCCACAGTGGGAATCCGGCCTACTAGAATGTGCATACCGGTAGAGACTCATATCCAACGGAACGTAGAGATGACAGTAAATAGTTACTCTTATGCCCACGTCTCCGAAAGAATATCTCCAGCGGTGAAACGTCCACTCACACGGACGGGGATTCGATCCCCAGTGACCAATGGGGCGAATTCACCAAACATTTCACACTGCCAGAGTAGTGGTGTGAATCCAAATTTATGTATTCTTTTTCAGGATGGAGATTTCTAAGTGTAATAATTGTCATCACTTGCAGTGTGCGAATTAAGTAAATAAATTGCTCCTTATTGCAAATTCAATAGGAAACAGTTTTCATATCTTTTTATTGTAGTTAGTCCAGTATGCCCATGGAATTTAAGTTGACCGGGCGAGTTGGCCGTGCGTGTAGAGGCGCGCGGCTGTGAGCTTGCATCCGGGAGATAGTAGGTTCGAATCCCACTATCGGCAGCCCTGAAGATGGTTTTCCGTGGTTTCCCATTTTCACACCAGGCAAATGCTGGGGCTGTATCTTAATTAAGGCCACGGCCGCTTCCTTCCAACTCCTAGGCCTTTCCTATCCCATCGTCGCCATAAGACCTATTTGTGTCGGTGCGACGTAAAGCCCCTAGCAAAAAAAAAAATTAAGTTGCCACTTCCCAGTCCTATTGTGGAGTTCTATAATTAGTATCTATGAATGACCCATCCTCTTTCCTTAATTTGCATACCCCGTTCATCCCTGTGTTCATTTGGTGCGTCTATATACTTTTTTATTGTTAGGCCTACTGATTACAATTTTTAACATCTTTTACGAACTGATCACTCCTGAGATTAAGGCTAGTCTGAGACTCAGGAGGTGAGCGGGTGCACTATAATGGAGGGAATCCTGCTTATAAAAACTGTGTTAACAGTTATTTAACAGTTATTTAATACAATTACTCTTAGTTACAGAGGGAGGAATAACTTCTGAAGACGTTTAAATACTGTTTATGCTAGCATGTCCAATAATTCGGTCTTGAAACTAAAGAAGGTGATTTGCCTGAAGATCTGGAGACTAGGTGTTAATACAAGGAAAGATCTTCATTGGGGTAATCACGTAATTGGGACTGTAAATAAAGGGTACATATCTCTGCAAATGATTATGGGGGTGTTTAGGGGTTGTAGTAAGGATGTAAAGGAGAGGGCACACACGTCTCTGGTAAGACCCCAAGGAGAGTATTGTTTTAATGTATGGGACCCTCACCAGGATTACTTGATTCAAGAACTGGAAGAAAACCAAAGAAATGCAGCTCGATTTGTTCTGGGTGATTTCCGAAAAAAAAGAGTAGCGTTACAAAAATTATGCAAAGTTTGGGCTGGGTAGACTTGAGAGAAAGGAGACGAGCTGCTTGACTAAGTGGTATGTTGCGAGCTGTCAGTGGAGAGATGGAGTGGAATGATATTAGTAGGTAAATACGTTTGAGTGGCGTCTTTAAAAGTAGGAAAGACCACAATATGAAGATAAAGTTGGAATTCAAGAGGACAAATTGGGGCAAATATTCGTTTATAGGAAGGGGAGTTAGGGAATGGAATAACTTACCAAGGGAGATGTTCAATAAATTTCCAATTTCTTTGAAATCATTCAAGAAAAGGCTAGGGAAACAACAGACAAGGAATCTAGACCTGGGCGACTGCCCTAAATGCACATCAGTAATGATTGAAATTCATTATTGATTAGTGCAAGCCAGGATTCCAAGCTTGGATATCCGATGTTACGGAGGTATCCAAGCCTTACGCTGTAACATCCGAGTAACCATGAGGCTCGCTTTAAAGGGAGCTTGAGACGTTCGATTCTTAACTCTCCTTTCCCGCCGAGGGAGCCGTCTGCGTGTACGAGCCGCGTAGACGTAAGCTAATATTCGGAGAAGGTGGGTTCGAGCTCCACTGTTGTCAGTCCTGACTATAGTTTTCCGTAGTTTCCTGTTTTCACCCTACCAGAGAAATGTACCATGTTAAGGCCACAAATGCTGCTCTGCCAATCATAGCCTTTTCCTATCCCATTGTCGCCGGAAACGTTTCTGAGTTCGTGCGACGTTAAACCCTGGTAGGGGAAACACACCACTTTTCCCAAATGAACCGAACTGTGGTTCCTTGATATTTGTGCAATCATTCTATACATCAAATACTAACAAGAACCGTTGAAGTGTCTTTTACATAAATGGGTGGAAGTCGCCTAAGATTTATATGAAAATTATTCACAAAGGAAAAATAATCTTAAAACTTTCCATATGAATCAGGAGCATGATAACGCCATCGAGCTACTTACTGTTAGATCTGTATTATCCTCATTGTCTGCTGAAATCATGCTGTATCAGGTTCGACACAAAGGCATATGTAAGCAATAATATCTTCGTTCGCTCGACAACCACCTTTAGGACGAACTGGATGACATTTGAAGCATATCTATGTTTTAAATTACACAGTTGTCTACCTGTCGAAGAGAGCAGTGTACTTCAGATATTAAGGTCAGTTCGCGCTAAGTATAAAATTGTTGCTCTATGTTCTAGAGCGTAAAAATAATTTCATTACAATTTCGGCATACCCCATAAGGTATAGTTCTTTTCGACATAGTCATAGGCAGGTCAACATTGGGATGCTCCTTATATTCACATTGAAATGTGGGTGGAACGATTACTTTTTAGGGAAGTGCTATATTAGCACAATATAAACATTGCATACAGAATTGGCAACACATGACGTATAGTCACGATTTCTGTTTTTTTTTTTTCAACATATAAGATATAATTCTTCTTACATCTCACATCAAATGATTGCCCTTATTAATTTACTTTTCCGTCCATTTATTCTCTGACTCAAGAGCACGCTAATTAACACATGCATCTCTAATTTAAAATCTAATGGGACACCAGTAAGAAACATCAGTGTATACTCGGAAATGTGTATTTAAAACACCATGATAGTAGCTGCGTGCATTATTATTATTATTATTATTATTATTATTATTATTATTATTATTATTATTATTATTATTATTATTATTATTTGTACAGCCGTATCTTCTGCGTGTAGGCATTTTAATTCATTAAAGCACAGTAAAGCACTGCAATATTCAGTCCAAGTTGAGGGCTTCGATCCCGGCTCAGTTCAAATAATAATAATAATAATAATAATAATAATAATAATAATAATAATAATAATAATAATAATAATAATATTTGCTTTACGTCCCACTACCTACTTTTACCGTTTTCGGGGGCGTCGAGGAGCCGGAATTGAATCCCGCAGGACTTCTTTTACGTGCCAAGAAATCTACCGACACGAGGCTGACGATTTGAGCACCTTCAAATACTTACGGGACTGAGCCAGGATCGAACCTACCAAGTTGGGGTGAGTAGGCCAGCGCCTCAACCGTGTGAGCCACTCAGCCCGCCGGGCTCAGTTCGGTGGTAGGATATACGAAAGTGCACAAATACGCCGTAGAATCAGCGAGACAATACTCGGGCACCTTGGCGTCTCCAAAAGTCGTAAGGTGGGCTAGTCAATGCGACGTAAAAGCGATAACGTTATTATTTTTACTTTACTCTATTGGGTTATCTGTTACTGAGTTTCTATCAATTTGGCTGGTAAATACAGTACTGGAGATTACTGACATGCCGACGTCGTACGATATGGTATATCGAGTTGACATTTTTTCACCCTTGAAATATCCGACTTCCTCCACCAGATTTGAACGCAGTGTCTTGGGATCTGGAGGCCGACACTCTACCAGTAATCCACAGAGGAAGACAGAACCTATATGCAGTAATATAACGAGAACTCCAGAAATTATCTGCAGATAATCTAGAACTTGAGTCTTGTTAAATTTTGACTATTATGGAATAACTAGAAAATTAAACATGATAATAAAAGTGCATAAATATAAAACAACTCAAACACATAATTATGTATTCATAGCCTATACAGAGAACACAACTATTAATTAGTCGTTGAATGTCTCGTTGTGTATGATGAGTTTAGAAGGTTTCATACTCTCTAATGATGATACTAATAATACTTCTCAACACAAACATATTGTGATCGATCGCCAAACTGAGAAACCAAACTGCATATAACTTTCAGATTATACGAATTCATGACTTTGCATACCGATTTTCACCAAATTCTAACTAAAAAACTAACCCCATGACACTGCAGCCCTGAAGGGCCTTGGCCTACCAAGGGACCGCTGCTCAGCCCGAAGGCCTGCAAATTACGAGGTGTCGTGTGGTCAGCACGACAAATCATCTCGGCCGTTATTTTTGGCTTTCTAGTCCGGGGTTCACTAAATTCTGTTCGCCCATTTTCTTATAGTTGATATGAACTTAACAACAAAATTCATGAATATCTCTGTTATCATAGCCGTACGGTAAAGATCTATGACAAATGATCGGAAATATAATTCTATATGACTTTTAGTTATGTAGTATTTATCGATGCCGGCCCCGTGGTGTACGGGTAGCGTGCCTGCCTCTCACCCGGAGGCCCCGGGTTCGATTCCCGGTCAGGTCACGGATTTTTACCTGGACCTGAGGGCTGGTTCGAGGTCCACTCAGCCTACATGATTAGAATTGAGGAGCTACCTGACGGTGAGATAGCGGCCCCGGTCTAAAAATCCAAGAATAACGGCCGAGAGGATTCGTCGTGCTGACCACACGACACCTCGTAATCTGCAGGCCTTCGGGCTGAGCAGCGGTCGCTTGGTAGGCCAAGGCCCTTTTGGTTTTGGTTTTAGTATTTATCGATAGGACCACTAATAACATAGATATTTGAGAATAAAATGTTAGGCCTTCCCCTAAACTACCATTTTACTCGCTGTGAATACAATTATTTATAGCCAAGATTGTAGTACCTCGTTCCCCGACTTTAGATGCCGATTTTCATTAAATTATCTTCAGCCATTTTCTCGTGATCCGCGGACAGACAGACAGACAGACATGGCGGAAAATTAAAAAGTGCATTTCCTTGATACTGCGGACAACCGATACAGAAATACCGTTCTTTTTTAAATTCTGAGCAATGTAAAGAAAAACTCTTATTTTAATACAACAATTCAACAATGGCCAGCGTGAATGAATAATGGTCTTAATTCCCACATTGTTGAAAAGCGCGCGAGTTCGCACAGTAATGACTATTAAGCAATGGTGTACCCTAAATGGGAGGACTCGACAATAATGTGATTCTCGAAACGGGCTTCTAGTATATGAGAAGTTTGGGAACCGCTACTCTAATGAACGGAAAACTGCAATCACTTGGGTAAACACGCATTATTAGAAACTGCGCAATTTTAGAACCCTTGATTGCTATTGAAGTTTTGCTAACTGAAATGACAATAACTTATCTACAGTAAAATATGATTTCTTTCCGAGCATGATGAGAACAATGAAATAACCATTATACTCTGTCTGTGGTACGCCAACGTGATGTAAAATGACGCCAGAGAAGCGTGTCTGGGACACAACGATAGTTCTAGATAATTAATAGCTAACGTAGCGAAAAACCATAAACAAATGAAGGCCAAAACCATTAAGCAAGTAATAAATAGTCGAGTACGTGGCAAATGATCTTTTACGTTGCACTTTCAGTTACGTAGCATTGTTGTTGCATTATGAATTGCCGACCCAATGACGTCGTACAGAGCAACGTAACAAGTACATCTATTCCGTCAACAAAATGCATTAGCCGTACAGACGGTCCATGTGCTTTCTACCTTCACGTACACCGCCTTCTTTATTTTCTCATTTGAAGAAACATAGTTCGATTCTCTCAGTGGAAAGAAGTGGCCGACTGTATATCTACCACGCAACACAACTGGGGAACACCTCGAAATTGGCGGATTTATAAGTTCACGTTGATTTCTGGAACTTGTTTTTCCTATATTAAGGGCATCAGAGGTTAATTTGGCTGTTGTGAATATATATCAATATGCTAGTTGCTTTCCGTCGCACCGATACCGATAGGTCTTATGGCGACGATGGGACAGGGAAGGGCTAGGAGTGGGAAGGAAGCGGCCGTGGCCTTAATTAAGGTGCAGCCCCAGCATTTGCCTGGTGTGAAAATGGGAAAATCATTTCCAGGGCTGCCGGCAGTGGGGTTCGAACCTACTATCTCCCGAATACTGGATACTGGCCGCACTTAAGCGACTTCAGCTATCGAGCTCGGTTGGCTGTTGTGTCTTCGTACTACAGTATAATGCATAGTTATTATTATTATTATTATTATTATTATTATTATTATTATTATTATTATTATTATTATTATTATTATTATTATTATTATTATTATTATTATCATTAAAGATCCTTGTGGTACAGGGCGAGCGTGTCTGCCTCCTACCCGGAGGCCCGTGGTTCGATTCTCAGCTAATGCTGGGATTCCAGTTCTGGACTGAGATGTTGCGGAGAGGTAGCAGACCCGATCGCGATATCTAAAAACCATCTGGGGCAGCAGTCGTCATGGTAGGCCAATAGTATCATAATTATTAATATTATTATTGTTGGTAATATTTCTGTACGTATTTTGTAGTAGAAATTAGTCAGTAGCCATCTATTGTAATTGAGGACGTATCCCTGTTACGGACGCAAATAAATAAATAAATAAATAAATAAATAAATAAATAAATAAATAAATAAATAAATAAATAAATAAATAAATAAATAAATAAATGCGTTAATGGCTTATATACACACACCCTATATTTGCATCATCACCATCATCATCTGGGGCATGATTAGCTCAATAGCATAACTGCTGGCTCTTTACACAAACGGATGGTGTTGCATCCGAGGATGGAATTTTAACGTAGAAATCACACGGTATCAGGAAGGGCACCAATCCTTAAACACCCTGAAGAAACCCAAAATTCCCACTCATGTGGCTGTGTGGTACGGGCTGCGTAGCTGTAAAATTGCTTTCGGGAGGTGGTGGTTTCGAACCACACCATCGGCAGCGCAGTATATGGTTTTCTATGTTTTCTCTATTTGTAAGCTAAACCTGGGTTGGTGTGACGTTAAATCGCTGCCCAAAGAAAAAAGTGTAGGGTGATTGTAGCGAGCCCAGGCACATGATTTATTCTTAAGGTGAAACTATGGCTGATTATGCCTACAATGAGAGGCGAAACATGTACCATCTTATTTAATAATTTGTTATGTTGACAATTTGATAGGGACAAAGTCCTAATTTTTAAGATTTAATTGAAGTGAATAGGTGGGTAAACAATACAAACATACTCGTTTTATTTAATACAAGTACTGTACTTTCAATGTGGATCCAAGAATGATTTTTATCGCGTGTAATTGTGGGTGTGTCAGGGCTTCGGCCCAGAGAAATCTGGAACCTTCTTCTCGGTTATAAAAGCTGGGTCCGTTTGGGCCATGTTGTCCTTCGATCGATCCAGTCCAGCAGTAGAATGAGGCAGGGGAGGACATGCCTCGTCCATCTCCGGAAGATCCACCAGCTCAAGGTAATGGCAGACATATTTTAATAATGTAATATTCTCAAAAAGTAAACCCGAGGGGAAGGTTTCAAACTTTTTTCTTAATGTAATCCGGCCATGTACATTCTACATCTGGTTTAATTTAAATTAGGGAATAAAGAGCTGGAACCCTCTTATATTCCCCTTCAACTTGGTCTTGAGGTGACTATGATTTCGTAAGTTTTTAATTTGTCCGTTCCTTGTAATTTAAACTTTCTCTCCATCTAGTCATCTCCGTAGTATAGGTTTAGTCTCTGTAACTTAGGGCCATCAGCCCAAATAGGGTTTTAGGTATTTTTCAAGTGTATTTCAGAGGAGTGCAAGAGTTCGCCTCCTAACATTTTGATTTTCGGCCAGTAACTTTATCCTTTTCTTTCTTAACTAAGGCCATGTAGAATGGGTACTTGTTACCCCTGTTAAAGTTAACTTCCAATATTCATTTCCTTTAAACGTAACTGTTGAGCAGATAAGACAGTGAATACTGTTCGGTTTTAGTAAAATGTAGATTGTGCCTGTAAGGGGCCTGAACTTGTAAAATTTGGAGAATTGTCTCCTGGAGAGTAATTGTGTGGGACAAAGACGCTCTTCCTACTGTCGTAAGTTTTGGAGCTCAGTCTCCTTGAGGAGTTATTGAAGGGAGCAGTTGAAGTTGTAACTGGGCAGCTTCAAGCTCATGTTGTCTGTTCTAGACTTTCTCGAGCTCATGAGGTAAACTTTTGTACCTGACTATTTGTTATTGCTTAGCAAAGTGTAAAAACTGAAAAGAAGAGAACAGAAAAAAGCCTAGAAAAGAAATATATTAAGAATTTTAAAGTTTTAAATTACTATTTAATCTTTTCTCTATCAACCCATTCATGCCCGCACTTTTTTTCCACCTCTGCGTTCCACAGTATCCCCGGAATAATAATAATAATAATAATAATAATAATAATAATAATAATAATAATAATAATAATAATAATAATAATAATAATAATAATAATAATAATAATAATAATAATAATAATAATAATAATAATGTCTTTCTCTGTGCTGTAATGGCTAGTGTAAATAGATGCCACCCCCGGAAGCCCAGGTTCGGTTCCCGGCTCCGCCACGAAATTTGAAAATACGAGGGCTGGAACGGTGTCCACTCAGCCTCGAGAGGTCATCTGAGTAGAGGAGGGTTCGATTCCCTCCTCAGCCATCCTCGAAGTGGTTTTCCGTGGTTTCCGACTTCTCATCCAGGCAAATGCCGGGATGGTACCTAACTTCAGGCCAATCTTCCCATCCCCCGACACAGCCCCTGTTCAGCATAGCCGGTGAGGCTTCCTGGGCGAGGTACGGTACTGGTCCTCCTCTTCAGTGGTATACCCAACCAAAAGTCTCACGCTCCACGATGCTGCCCTTTACGCGGTAGATATGGGATCCCTCGCTAAGTCCGAGGGAAAACCTGCCCTGGAGGATGAAGGGATTAAGGAAGAAATAATAATAATAATAATAATAATAATAATAATAATAATAATAATAATAATA